>NC_044192.1:4939002-4944002 GCF_900880675.1 Sparus aurata | reverse complement strand
TGTTTAATAGTTTTTTGTGTGATTAGTTATGCATCAATTTGAAATAAGTATTTAAGAGTTTCTTAGAATGTTTTTTGAATAAAGTTACTTGAAAGTCAAAAGTCTTCTTCTTCAAGCTTCTTCTTCTGCTTCGTTTATTGGCGGCCAGCAAACAACTGGTTTTGTGTCCAGGTCAGAACCTGGACTTCTTCTGCCCAGTTGTTGCTGTGCATTAATTACCCTGTATTGCCGATTTCTGATGAAATCTCAACTCGTTGTTTGAGTTGCTGACAGAGAACAAGATGAGGACAAGAAAAGAAGAACAGCACACGTTAGCTTGACTTGCAGTGAGTCCACATCCAACTACAGAAACAACAAACTGACTTTAACTAGTAAGAAGCTGATTAGAATCTGAATGCTGAGTCTGTATAAAACCTAATCCAGTGTGGACACAGTGTCCGTCCTGAGCCACTTCACTGTCAGGACTTAAGCCGGCCTCAGGGGGGTCGGGGGTTGGATGGGGGTGGGGGAGCCGGGGGATTTGGGGGTGAAAGGGTGAGTTAGGTGTTGAGGAGATGGGAGGGGGGTCACCAGCTAATGATCTTAAATCTCTGACAGGTCAAAGGTCTTCTGAGGATCCACTTCCAGGAGACAATAGAGTCCTGTTCTTGCTCTGAGCTGGAAGAGTCCAACCTCTGACCCCCCGAGCCTCCTGCGGAGACGAGCTTCTGACTCGAACTCTAATATGTGACTGTCGCAGTAATTTTCCTTGTCGCTGTGAGTTAAGAACTTCTTTTTTGAGCGTGCCAATCAAAGGAGAACTGATTTGACTGGAAAATTTAATTAGGCCCCGTTTTCCAAGAGCATCTCATTAATCCCTCTTTAGCTTAAAGGATTGTTCCTCCTCCTCCTCCTCAGTTAAGAGCATCTTAAGAAGCTCTGATTCTGCAGTTTCTCTTATTTTCTAGGATTAAAATTAAATACTTCCACAACTAAACTCTCGGTGCCTTTAATCGCTCTCCTCCTCCACATGTTGTTTTCCATATTTTGGGTCCAGACGCACACCAACAAGTCGTTTTCTGCACGACGATTTGCAGATTTGAGGTTTTTGGTTATTTGCTCTTCACTGTTGTTGTGGGAAACAAACAGGGACATAAGTATCACCAGAGTATCGGCTAACTGCTGCTAACTGTACACTTTACATGCATGACTGTACTTACTGTTAGCACAGTTAGCCGTGCAGCTAGCTGGACTGCCGGTGGACTATCTGTGTTTACACAGCTAGCACAGCTGGGAGAAAGGGAGGTTTTCAGCCCAGGGGCTAGCTGGTTAGCATGCTAACTTCAGTACCTCTTCAACACAACACAGAGATGTCAGAAACTTGATTACTGATAAAGAAACTGTGGCGTGTGTGAAGTTTTGACACCTGGATCAACAAAGAGAAACTTGGAACTTGGAACTTCGGTCAGGTTTTTTTTTTATTTTATACGTACGATTCCCAAAGGTATGACTGGGAATAACTTAAGGTGTAAAGTCCAAGATATACTGTAGCACCTGGATCCAAATGGACCACGGAGACGAACGTTTCGGCGCGTGTTTAACTCCTTCCACCATCTTTAGTTCCCAAAGTTCAGCTTGTATCTGCTGTTTCCCACCAAAAACACTGACCGAGGTGTCGAATGTATTTCCTTCCTCCGTAAAACATTTGCATGTTTCAACACCTGTCGTGTTTCTCAGCCACCACTCTGTTCATTCAATGCCTTTGTTGTCATTTGCATTAGTGTGTTTATTTACATGCAACCGTCTCAAACTGTTGATCAGCATTTTATAGAAAAAGCACAATATCGTCAGCGTGTGTGTGTTTAGAAATTAAGCCACAAAATACCAGAAACGCCTTTAATTTCCTTTTTAATTGGTGTTATGAAGGACTGTAATATCTCTATTAGTCGTCGCAGCTTTAATCATAATATTCATGCCGCAGATTTTTTGATGGGAAGTTTTCACAATCGCAGTTTCAGTCACAGGTTTTGACTTCAGATGTGTGGATTCAGATTCACTCCCCTCCCACACATGAACACCGTTTCCATGTTCCAGCTATCTGATTTCACACTCGGACGGATGAGTTTCGAGTCATTTCTGTCGCACAGAACATCAGAAACTTGACATTCATATGAAAACCAACAGGTGTCCGTCACAATTAGTACTGAGACCTGAGGGTTGAGTTTTCACACACACATTGTTACGTTATTCATATTTTTAAAAAGCAGAACTGTGGAGGGGTAAATTTCCCAAAAGAACAATGATGGGAAATAAATCAAATAGCATCATGACTTCTCCCCTGAGTGAGATAAGATAGAAACATGTTCATCCAGACGGAAACAGATGCAGCACAAGAGACTGTTGTTAGTGCACATATGAGATATTAATAAAAGGGTAAAGATGTCAACACACAGATATCCAAAATCCAGAGATCAAAAACAAAACAAAAAATGAAAATAAACTAAAAGGTCCTTTTTAAAAATCTTTTTAAATCTTTACTTTCATGAGTTAGTTTGTTTCCTGTCTGCACTTTGTTGTTGTTGTTTGGATTATTTTTAATTTTTTTGGTCTTTGATTCAAATTGAGGCATGAAGAAGAAGAAGAAGAAGAAGAAGAAGAGGTCAAAGACGAAGGGGAGAAGTCGAAGACGAAGGGGAGAAGTTGAAGACGAAGGGGAGAAGACGAAGAAGAAGGGGAGAAGTTGAAGACGAAGGGGAGAAGACGAAGACGAAGGGGAGAAGTCGAAGATGAAGGGGAGAAGACGAAGATGAAAGGGGAGAAGTCGAAGATGAAAGGGGAGAAGTCGAAGAAGAAGGGGAGAAGTCGAAGAAGGGGAGAAGTCGAAGACGAAGGGGAGAAGTCGAAGAAGGGGAGAAGTCGAAGACAAAGAGGGAGAAGTCGAAGACGAAAGGGGAGAAGAAGGACAAGAAGGACAAGAAGAAGAAGAAATTGTTGACATTATTCAGGGAAACTGCTGCTGTTGTCTTTATCGTCTTTAACTTCCAACACTCATATCGTTCATCAGCCGGATGTTTGTGTGTTTGACGTCTCTTCTGTGTGTTGATGATCAGCACCTTTTTTCTTTGTGTTGATGCTGATTGTTAAAACTTTTTTCTAAATATGTTTCATCAACAAATCATTAAAAACTGACTGATGTTAAAATAAGATGATAATGACGTATGATGTGTTTCAGCTTCACATCTTTGTTGCTTCGTCCTGTCAGGACGGCTGAAATTAAAGACTGAGGAAAGAACACACACACACACACACACACACACACACCACATTCAAAACGTGTGTGTGTGTGTGTGTGTGTGTGTGTGTGTGTAAAAACTCACCATCCCACTATAAAATTACAGGGACAACTTGGAGGACTGAGGGGACGGTGTTTGTGTGTTCTCCTCTCTGCTAACTGCCTATAAAATTATAGGGGCTGACTGTGGGTTTTATAGAAATGTACAGTATGTGATTGTGTGTGTGTGTGTGTGTGTGTGTGTGTGTGTGTATAAACACTCTCTAACAGCCGGTAAAGTCATAGAGACAACCATGGACTGTGGGCATACACACACTGTTACGCTGAAATGCTTTAAACTGGGACCTCTGGCTCGGGATAGGACGCTAACTTTAGCATATTAAAGGCAAAGTTCAGCCATTATCTATTAATTCTATTACCATCAACCCCCACGAGGCGACGAAGAGGAGGGTGGAGCCGTGGTCGGGTGTAGTCCAACTCCAAGATGTCCTGAGACTGAGCTGAAAGGATGTTATTAACAAACTGTTTGAAAGTTGAGATCTGGACTGTAGCTGCCCGTCTGAGAGCTTTAGCATCAAGCTATCAAACTTTTCTGCTTTCTGGCAGTTTTTAACGCCACACATGGACATAAAGAGGCACAAACATGAGAATCTCTGCACTTTTTATACATGTTTTGTAACATTTCAGGTCAGATTATGTGAAAATGACAACACAATGCAGTGAATGAATACAAAACTCCTACACTTTGCCTTGTTAGGGGTATTTTGTTTTCTTGAGTTACACAGACATGATTTATCTTTAGGTTAATATCTTGTAAAAGCACGAATCGTATCATGATGTTAGTTCCTCTGTGAGTCCCATCCCTGATGATAACAACGTCTTTTCACCTCTCGTTGAGATCTTGATGCTTCTGTAGAAAACTGCATGGAGCCGTTTCATTTTCTCGTTTTCCGTCTGCAGCCTCTTCGGTTGTTTTGCAGAATGCTCCAACGCTGTTTTGCTGTGAAGCTCCAGAAATGTTTTATCGACTACGAAACATCCCCTGACTTCCCATCAGCATGGAGGCTGAGTGGATACAGATTTATATTCATACTTTTTGGGTGAACTCCTCCTTGACCATAAATACAGCGATCATGTTAATCTGCGAACATTTAGCCTGTCAGAGGAGCGAACATGTTGGCGTGTTTTTAAAGAGCTGCCTGAGCGGATTACCGTTCGAGCTCACAGTGGAAACAGAAAAGCAGATCCGGATGCGTTCTCATGCAGCCGCCTCGAGTATTTGTCTGTTTTGATGAGTGAAACGTGTCTCAAGAAATATTCTTAAGTTGCAAAAACTCAGTTTGAGTCTTTATAGCCGGCGTGCAGAGGACGACAGCGACGTCTGTGAGCGTTGTTTGATGACTTTTACCAGTCTGACTTTCAATATTTAATAGATAAAAGGTTTTAAAATACAAGAACAACATCTGATGTGTACAGAACCGTCTCGTGGACCACACACACACACGCAAACACACACACGCCGACCCAACTATGGAGAAAACAAGCTGGCACGTTGTTTCAGAAGAAAAAACTCCAACATGTGCCTCGACTTCTCGTTCCAAGAAGCAGCCATATTTTCCTGGTATGCGTCCCACTCCTGGATTCTCCCCCCTCCTCTCCCTGCCACTCATAACCACAATCCTCTGCATTACGGCGTTTCCAATGTTATTTGGGGAAGGTATAGAGAAAA
>NC_044192.1:4895458-4938502 GCF_900880675.1 Sparus aurata | reverse complement strand
AAGAGAACGAACGAGGACAAGGGAGTAAGAGAAAGAGGGAGGGAAAGAGAGAAATACAGAAAGAATGAAATGAAGGAAACATCTATTTCCTGTCTGCTTGTTTCCTCTACAAAAAGCGAAAGAGTACGAGAAAAGTGAAGAAGAAAAACAATAGTTTGATATATAATATATAATCTAAAGCTGCCAACAACAACAGATACGAACGATCATTTTGCTCTGATAATCAATAATTTTAAAAAACGCCTGAACGACAAACTGAGTGTGTTGTTTTCCTGCGTTTCTTCACAGATCTGAAGGAATGGAAACAAAAAAACACCTCACAACTTTCACTGTGTGTGTGTGTGTTAATCTTCACACTGTACAGGAAGTTGTCTGTCATCAGAGAATGTGTTTGTTTGTTTGTGTGTTTGTTGAACACTGTGTGTGTGTGTGTGTGTGTGTGTGTGTGTGTGTGTGTGTGTGTGTGTGTCTGGTTTCCTTCATCTCACAGCTGCTCTCTCACTCGTGCTGTTGTGACAGTAAACTGTGAACGACGGGTCACAGTTACAGGAGAGGAAGCTCGTTTTCATTTCAGCGGGAGCTTCACATCATCGTCGTCTTCTTATTGTGTCTAAGTGCATTTTGCAGTACTGGATCAATGATGAACACTTCCACGGGCTTTTACGGCGCTCCTGTGGGGTGTCAGACCCTCAGCAGACCCTCGTAAACTCAGCCACAAACATACATAATACATGACGAGTCCCTCCGTCTGGCTGCTGATCACTCTGATCACCAAACATCCTGCAGAGGACCGGCCCGCCCTCACAGGACTAATTTACCCTGGCAGAATTCATGAAATAATAATGTAATCGTGTAGATCAAGGTCCTACGTACCGCGCCCAGGCTCGACACACTTCCATGGCTCTGGTCCGGTTTGAACAGGCTTGCTTTGACACGGTACAGCTGATCAAACACAAGCAGGAGCTCGAATACGCAACCTGGACATGAAGTATAATCATATGTATATTTCAACGGCTTGCACAATCGAGAAATCCAGGAATTTCTACGACCAGAAAAACACAAAATAAGCCACAACAAAAATCAGTAAAGTCGTGTTCTGTGTGTTGTTCCCCATCTTAAGCCTGGTTCTGGCCGGAGCTATGTGAGTGCAGGTCAGTAGGAGGGACAATCCTGAGCAGCTGGACCAAATGTGAGCTCACTTCACTTCAAACAGAGCAGTTTCCTGAAAAACACAACAATAAAAAGTGTTAACGGCGCTTCACTTACAGCCTGTCGCTGTCGGAGAAGCTTCATCAGTAACTTCTGCAG
The DNA here is from genome assembly GCF_900880675.1 of Sparus aurata. Taxonomy (NCBI): domain Eukaryota; kingdom Metazoa; phylum Chordata; class Actinopteri; order Spariformes; family Sparidae; genus Sparus; species Sparus aurata. Next base: position 4,937,194 of record NC_044192.1, on the reverse strand, counting down.
CCTGTTTGTCTCCAGAAGCAAGTTTTAAAAAGGACAAACCCAAACATGTTAAACAGTTAATAAAGTGAGACTGTAACGGAGCCTCAGTGGACTTCGTTCTCCAGAACCTAAAGTGTTAAAACTGTTCTCACACCGCAGTAAGAGTTGGTGAACGGCGTGTGGACTGTGAGGATAAACAGCCAAAAAAGAAGGTTACACACCGAATTTACATCAAGAACTAGCTGTGTTGAAGGCCGACTGTTGTATCTCTGCAAAAACAATGCACTTGAACACACCACAAAGACTAACAACCAGTCGACGCCCAACAAGCTTACGTACATTTGTTTTTTCTCACCGGCAAGCTGGCGCCGGTTCTACCCGTTCAATCTGCCAAGGAGCCTCCAAGAAGGTCTGACCAGCGCCGACAACTAGATCCACGAGTGCCCGATGTTGTCCTGGTGTGTCGGAGCTTTTAAACCTCGACTCTCAAAATTGTTTTAAAATCTAAGACAGAACTTTTTATTCATCCTGAAGGAAATGTTTGCAAGAAAAAGACTTTCTCATTCACGTCACGGGTCGAATAAACACTGTGATCAGAAAAAATAAAGAGAAAGTCGAGAAGACATAAGAAAAACACTAAACAAAGAACCACATTGGTGATAATGAAGCTCATGTTCATATGAAATAATAAAGTATATTTTATTTGTTATTGTACCTTGAAGATGACCTTGAAGCTAATTTAATGCACTTGTTTTATTATCTAAATGTCTTTTTTCCAAATAATCAGTCAGTTTAAATCTTCACCATCATCTAAGGTTCAGTCAGCCGAGCACATTTTGAAGTGTTTCGATGTTCTGATTGGTCTACGTGTCTAATTTCTCCACCAATCGGTTGTCTGATCATGTCAGTGGGTTTCCGGTTGGGGGGGGGGAAATATACCCAGCAGCCACTTTTACAGGACTGACAGACTGATTCACACCTCTGGTTTTCCAAGACATATCGAGAAATGGGGTTCTGTTAAATGTGGCCTTGAACGCCTCATATGGCAACCGCACACACACACACACACACACACACACACACACACACACTCACTTGCTCTGCGTCCATTCATACAGAAACCAGTCAACCGTTTCTCTTCCTCTTCACCTCCAAAACCTCGAACCATCGCTCTTCCAGAAAACTCTCCCGCGACAGTTGATCAAACCTTCAGCTCTGGACCACAAACTGGGTCACGGGTCTGTAACCGGAAGGTTCTGATCACACCCAACAGGAGAGGAAATGCACAGGAAAGACGGTTCCTAGAAGAAGAAGAGACGGGTTTACACAAGAAATGTGTGTGTTGTCGTGTCCTTCAGTTCGCTGTGTGACCTTAAAGCTTCGGTTTCGCTTCAGACTTCAGATTAATTCTTTAAACTTTACGTGTGTTTGAACTTATTGAACACATATTTTGAATGCATTGGATGTGACAGTGAAACCTGTCGTTGCAGTTTAAAGTGTTATTTTTTCGATTTTAACAAATTGAGTTTCAGTTTCAGTCACTTTTTTGGATGTTATTATACTGGATAAGATAATAAACTGCTGACAACACACAGTGATGTTTCCTGCCATCCCTCTGCTTCTTTGTTGTTCACAAAAAACCCAGTTAAAAAAAAAACAAAACAACAGTCTTAAAGGGGGACTCCACCAGTTTTACATATCAAAGACAAGTTTACTAGTCATTGTGGAGTGTAGTCACTCTGCGAAGTGACAAAATGACTTCTCATGTTCTGGAGAAGTTTTATCAAGTCTGAGGAAATGACTCAAGTTAACAATGTGACTTATATGTGTCTTATATCAAACTTCTCAGCTCTACATGCAAATATACATCAATCGACCAAACGGATGTGAAGATATGTAGTCATTCAACATTTACTGAATCAACAAGAAGACCTAAATAGTTAAGAATGTGATGAAGGCAGCAATTCACAACGTTTATAAAGTTTCTCTGAGCCCTGCAACTTACAAAATCGAGCATTTTTTAAAGGGAGTCTGGTGACTTTGTACAAAGGTTTAAAATTTTACGTTAACTGTTGTTGAGAAGGCTGAGAATAGTTTTCATGCCCAGAGTTGTAGGATAGAAAGATGATAGAAAGTTGTAACTCGAGCTAACGGTCAGCAAATATTCATTCAACATTTGCCGAATTAACAAGAAGAGTTAAATCGTTAAGAATCTGATGAAGGCAGCGATTCACTTTGTTTATAAATATCTCTGCACTCGCCAACTCACAAAATTTAGCATTTTTTAAAGGGGGTCTGGGCACTTTCTCCAAATGCATCAAAGAAGATGCCTTTATTAGATGCTGTTTACTGAATGCGTACAATTTTACACATTCACCGTTTTTAAAAAGGATGAGAATCGTTTTCATGTCCAGAGTTGTTAATGTCCTCGCACACCGCTGAGATACAATCTAAAAATGTAAATGATAGAAAGCTGTAACTCAAGATATAAAAGTCAGCAAATATTCATTAAACATTTACCAAATTAACAAGAAGACCTTAATAGTTTGGAATCTGATGAAGGCAGCGATTCACAATGTTTATAAATATCTCTGCACTCGCCAACTCACAAAATTGAGCATTTTTTAAAGGGAGTCTGGTGTCTTTCCACAAATGCATCAAAGAAGGTTCCTTTTTTAGACGCTGTTGATTGAATGTGTAAAATTTGACACCTTTATCGTTGTTTTTATGCCCAGAGTTGTTAATGTCTTTGCACACAGCTGGGATACAAACTAAAAATGTAAATCATAGAAAGTTGTAACTCGAGCTACGATGGTCAGCAAATATTCATTCAACATTTGCTGAATTAACTGGAAGAACTTAATAGTTAAAAATGTGTTGATGGCAGAAATTCACTATGTTTATAAAGCATCTCTGAGCTCCACAACTCATAAAATTGAGCATTTTTTAAAGGGAGTCTGGTGACTTTCTACAAATGCAGAAGATGCCTTTATTAGATGCTGTTTACACCGCTGGGATACAATCTAAAAATATAAATGATAGAAAGCTGTAACACCAGATATAAAAGTCAGCAAATATTCATTAACCATTTACCAAATTAACAAGAAGACCTTAATAGTTTGGAATTTGATGAAGGCAGCGATCCACTACGTTTATAAAGTATCTCTGAGCTCAACAACTCACAAAATTGAGCATTTTTTAAAGGGAGTCTGGGGACTTTCTCCAAATGCATCAAAGAAGATGCTTTTTTTTAGATGCTGTTGACTGAATGTGTAAAATTCAAGAACATTGTGTGAGTATGAGCTGACTTTCACTTCCAGAGGCGGAGGGGATGTTGGTGGTTTGGTGGCTAATAGCGAGGGTGAGATGGCTACCATGTTGTTTTTGCATGAACCGCACCAGACCAGACACACAGCGCCGTCACAAGATAACGTTTAATGAAAAGAAACAAAAAGAAGTTTCGACAAATGCGTTGTGTTGCAAAAAAACAAACCAACATCTGTTCTGGTTTCGTTTGGGTTTGCTGTTTGTTTTGCTTATGAAAAATCCTGACTGATTACCTGGTTGATCAGCCAATCAGAGAGCAGCTTCCTGTCGCTGACTCAACAGGCTGATAACTACCAACTGAAGCCAGCGGCGGCGACTGAACCTCCAACACTACAGCACACGGTCGACCACAAGCGCTCAGTGGATGACGGGCGGTGTGTGTTTACAGTCTGTGGTGGTTGTTCCTTCGTTATATAACGTTCGGTTGGCAGGCAGGATTTCTCCAAAGAGACTTTATTCTTTCCATTTAGAGTAGAAGACGTTTTATGGTAGAAGTCGGTTATTTGTTTTCGTTCTTGCAGCCTTGTTTATTTCCAGCGCAGCTCTCTGTGCCCGGACTGAACCTGCGTCATGCACGACTGCCGTGGACACAGTTTACACGAACGCAGCGGGAAAATTACTTGTTGCTGCCTGCCGGGGTTTAAACGTCACCCGCCATAAATATACAGAGTGACAGATCATTTAAATGGAGGGAAATGGAGCAGAACGCCTAAAGATCCACTTCAGAAACAGTTCGACCTTTTGCTGTGGGCCGTCCATCCATCTCCATCTGCTCGGCGGTCTCTTCTGCAGACCGCTGATTGATCATTTTCTCCATCTTTCAGCGAGCGAAAAAAAAAAAAAACCCAGAGTGAGTCCTGAACTGAAGGTGTGTGGTTTCCTTCACTCTGTCTGTGAGTCACTGAATGAGCTCGACACACTCGAAAATACAGCAGGGGGGAACTTTCTCTGCGTCTGAGCGCTCGCACTGTATGTGGACTGGTTATGTGGGTGCGTGCGGTGAAGCATATAGAAACAACGTATAGAGTGAGATGGTGTGTCGGTCCACCGCGTTCTCTGTGGAAGCCCACTCAGCTCTGTACAGCCCCTCCAGCGTCAGCAGACTCACCGGCCTCTGGATTTTCCTCCGTAACAAACACCGACGCAAACACAAGCTGCATCGATAATCAGCTTTAGCTCAGATAGACAGATTGTAGTTTTATCTCCAGAAATTATTATATCCTGCAGACGACCGTCCAGCAGCTTCGACCAGCGACCAGCTGAACGTTTAACGAGTTTCTAAAAACTCCACAACTCACAAAATTAAAATTGAATTAATGCCCTTGCACACAGCTCGGATACAAACTAAAAATATAAATCATAGAAAGTTGTAACTCCGGCTATAACGGTCAGCAAATATTCATTCAACATTTGCTGAATTAACCGGAAGACCTTAATAATTGAAAATGTGTTGACGGCAGGAATTCACTATGTTTATTAAGTATCGTTGAGCTCCACAACTCACAAAATTGAGCATTTTTTAAAGGGAGTCTGGTGACTTTCTCCAAATGCATCAAAGAAGATGCCTTTATTAGATGCTGTTTACTGAATGTGTAAAATTTTACCCGTTTACCGTTGTTAAAAAGGATGAGAATCGTTTCCATGCCCAGAGTTGTTAATGTCCTCGCACGCCGCTGGGATACAATCTAAAAATATAAATGATAGAAAGCTGTAACTCGAGATATAACGGTCAGCAAATATTCATTTAACATTTACCGAATTAACAAGAAGACCTTAATAGTTTGGAATTTGATGAAGGCAGCGATCCACTACGTTTATAAAGTATCTCTGAGCTTAACAACTCACAAAATTGAGCATTTTTTAAAGGGAGTCTGGTGACTTTCTACAAATGCATCAAAGACGATGCCTTTTTTAGATACTGTTGACTGATTGTGACACGTTTGCCGTCGCTGAAAAGGATGAGAATCGATTTTCATGCCCGGAGTTAATGTCCTTGCACACGGCTGGGATGCATTCTAAAACTGAAGATGATAGAAAGTTGTAACAGAAAATATTCATGCAACATATGCTGAATGAACAAGAAGACAAGCTGCACCAATAATCAGCTTTAGCTCAGATTGGCAGATTGTAGTTTTATCTCCAGAAATCTTTATATCCTGCAGACGACCGTGCAGCAGCTTCGACCAGCGACCAGCTGATCTGAGATGTCGTGGTGGAGACTCTCTGCACAGAGTCGGTCTTATTTCCTCCTTCTCATTTTCCTGCAGCCAGACATCAGCCAGGAGCAGCTCTAATAATTACTATGGATCCCGTCCTGCATCTCTTTTCCTCCCCAGGGTGTCTTTTTCGCCTGAGTGGTGATCGTCTCAGAGTCTGTGGCTCTTAATCCAAAACCCAGTTTCCTTCTCCTCCTACTGTCCACTACAACTACTTGCACCACCTTTTCTCCTCCTCTGGGCTCCTCTCAGAGGTAAAAAGGGACACTGTGTGGTTCTGGAGTAGAAATTCAAACTCAGAATTTTAATATTTACAACATAATGAGGTGATAATACAAACTTTTTTCTTTCCATAAGTGAATAAACAAGCTGTTCTTAGAGGAAAATAAGGTTTCCAGAACACTGAAGCTAGAAAAGGTGGCAGGGTCCGCCACATATGAACAACGTAAAACAGTACGGATTGTTTTGTCCTTTAAGGTCAGTTTGTTTACTCAAAGAGAGTTTGTTTGTTTAGTTTGTTGGGGCAGAAAACAATCAGTCAGTGATCTTTGAAATCTGATTTAAAATGTCTTCCCCAAAAACTACATAGTGCACCTTTAATCTTTAAACTATAAGACAGGTGCTGTTGTTCTGAGATATTTATATATATTATATATTTAACAAATGCAGATACAAGAAACAAACATTTCCTTATGTGCACATAAAGGAGAACAAACTTTAAGCTGCTGTTTTATTAACAAATTAAATGTTATATATCTGTACATGAGCTACAGTCACAGCTCGATAAGGACATTTAATTGGACGACTGCCATTTTCCAAGTACACAAGCACCAGGGAGAATAGATGTACTGGGTACAGTGGTTCTGACCGGACCTTTATCTGGTCGATCTGATACGTCACCATACCGAACAAGTTGAGAAGCGACAAACAGTCTGCAGAACGAACGCTGAAAACATTTATCAGTCCAAAAATGTGCATTTCTTGCTCTTGTGTTGAAGCCTTCATCAGCTTCTTCTTCTTTTGTTTTTCCACCTTCCTGCTAAAGGTCGGTGCCATGACTTCTGGGTCAAAACCCGGCACAGGGACGGTGGTGCATGTGCAGAACGGCGACGCCGGTTCAGGTCCGACTCAGGCGAATCCACGAAAGAGCAACTCGTCTTCCAATCACTTCACCTGGGTGCGTTAGTCGGACCTAGAGACATTTGATTTAGTACAATTTCCACCCGACTGACATGTTAACATGGACTTTAAAAGTCCGGTTTGATGACATCATGTTCTGTTCTGTATACTGAACAAACCTGATGAACTCGATGGTGAACGTAGAGTACGAATAGTTTTATTGTTGCCGTCTTATCTTTCAACAGCTTTCTGTTTAATGCTGAACAGATGCGACCGACCAGAAACAGTTTCTGATACGGAAACAAACTCCCGTCGTCATCAGATTTGTTTTTTAAGCAGCGTTTAGACGGATTATCTCGTTGTTTTCCCTTTTTGTTGTTTTGTGAAGCGATGACGACCCTTCACTTTCTGCTGCCGGCGGGCAGATGGTCGACTTCCTGCCACGACAGACAAACAGCTGCTGGTCTGAATAAAGTTCCGAGGATTTTATTTATAAAACAAAAACAAAAAAAACTGAATAAATCCTTTAAATCCTAATAAAACAAAATCCTTCCTGTGTTTCTTTTGTTTTTCACGGATGTCCTATTGTCTCTGCTTTTGATGCTCTTTTATAAAAATCTTGTTAAATACAGTTTATGGACAGATGGGTCAGTTGCAGCAATATGGCGATTTAACACACACACACACACACACACACACACACACACACACACACACACAGCCTCTCTCAGCCTCTGATGACTCAACACACACTTTCATTTTCTTCTCAAACGCCCCCGTGCCCTGGAAACACCTCCGGCCTTTACAAACTTGGGGTTATTTTTATCGTCAGCGTGAAATATCACCTTGTTGTTTGTCAGTAATGACCTCCTTCTTCTTCTTTACACCAGAAACACCCAGAAAAAAAAATAATGAATCGCCAGTAACACTAAACCGCAATCGCAACGGTAAAAAGTGGCAAAGCATGCGTCTGCAAATCAGGTTCTATTTTCAACTTTTCTCTCGTCACAATAAGTTTTGGATCTGCTTACGTTGAGACACAAAGATCAGCTGGTCAGCGTCTGGAAAACTGAAGTGCTTAAAGTTAAAATACATGTTTTGTTGACGCAAACACGGCTGGAATTCATCCCGATGTCTCCCTAAAAGCATCCAGTGACGTCACGTTTACAAATGTTGAAATGCAGTCTGAAGCAGCGGTAGGGTACGTAGAATATGACGTATCTGTAACTAACATCCCGATCGTCTGCACAAATCATCAAAATGTTTTAATATTTATGTCAGGGAGTTATTTTACATCCAGCTGTTGTAGATCTGCACCGTGTTTGAGTATCTAGAGCAGCCAACACGTCTTCATTTGTGCACCGGACCTTCAACGTAACTCACCTCTGACGCTACAGTTTAGTTCTGGGAATGAAAGCTCATGTGTTATTTCCAAATGCGAGTCCAACGTTTAAGTCTTCAGCGGATCCAGTTTCTGTCAAATGGAAGGAAGCTGTCTCTGCGTTCTCAGCAGAAAGTCGGGAGTGTTCTCGGTGGCTTTTGAGCTCCTCCAGGGTTTAAACACTTCTTCAGTTTTTAACGAGAGGATGGTCAGCGTCCGTTATAAGAGACCTCAGGATTACAGGTGAGACAGTTTAATGATGCTGATCCTCTGCTCCACACCTGCACTTCGTTAGTCCTGTTCCCAGTGCCTTCCCACTCATCAGCCTCACCTGTGTCTCTCCACCTGCACCTCATGTCCTCATTAGTTTAGTTTTTCTTTAACTCCACTTTAACTTTACTTCACTCTCAGTCATCTGTCCTGTTTCCTCTCTTCCTGCTGCTCCTGTGATTCATCCTCAACAATAAAACTTCACTCATTGATCTTCCTGCTCCAGCGTGACGTACTGTTCAGTGTCGGATCGTTAACGAAGCATTAAACCCGTTCCGGGGGGCAAAGACGAGCAAAGAAAGGCCGTCATTTAATCAAGAGGACTTGTTGGAGAATCAGCACCTCAGAGTCTGAGAGTAACGTGTTTGAGAGAGAAATTACAGAAAGGAACACTACAAGAAAAGTGATCGTTGCTTTATTTATGTGAACAGCTATCCATTTGTCACAATAAACCTGGACCCATTTATAATATTCAAAACCAAGACTGACTGAGGGAGCTTAAAGGTATATTCCGGTTTAAGTTTAATCCATGTTCTAAATCACCGTGAAACTGTGTTAGACTCCCTCTCGAGAGATCAAGTTAGCAGACCGCTTATTTACAGAGTTTCATCAACCTCAGAAACGACCGCACGACAACAATACACTGCAGTAAATGGATCCAAATATAAACCGCCACCAAAAAGCCACAAATAATGCTCAGAACAGCACCAAACTTCAGCAACAGTACAAATAGGGTCTCAGCACATAGTCCGGGGCATCTAACCTCCGCTAGCTTAGCTGGATTTCTACTGAAAAGCTGACTAAATTTACCACTCTTCTGCAGCAGCTTCCTGTTGACGGGAAGTCCCGACGAGTCGATTACCGAGTGCAGTAGAGTTCCGCGGCTCATGGATGAAAATGTATGATTATGACTCCATGGAAAAGCAATCAAAGTTCATATGTGTCTTACCTGCCAGTTTATAACAGTTATTATCGAGAGCGGACAGGGAAAAGAACGGAATTGAACATTTCTAACCGCACTCGGTAATCGTCACGTCGGGACTTCCCCGACCCGGAAGCTGATGGAGGAGAGTTGAAATCTGTTTTTAGCTTCACAATAGAAATCCAGCTAAGCTAGCGGAGGTTAGATGCCCCGGACTATGTGCTGAGACCCTATTTGTACTGTTGCTGAAGTTTGGTGCTGTTCTGAGCATTATTTGTGGCTTTTTGGTGGCGGTTTATATTTGGATCCATTTACTGCAGTGTATTGTTGTCGTGCGGTCGTTTCTGAGGTTGATAAAACTCCGTAAATTAGCGGTCTGCTAACTTGATCTCTCGAGAGGGAGTCTAACACAGTTTCACGGTGATTTAGACCATGGATTAAACTTACACCGGAATATCCCTTTAAATTGAAGGATATATGCAGAGTCAGAAGTCATGAAATATGTGGTGATCATTAATAAACATGTCAGTCTGTTGAGTGTCTTTGTTTGTGTAAGAAAATGAAATTTGACAGCACAGCATGACGAGATGATCTCTGCAGAAAATGTGTAAAAAAAAAAACTTTATCGTGTCACGATCCGGTGACTCAGGATTATAAAAAGATCATCTTGGTGTTTCTGACACTTTGTCACCTGCAACATAGAGATAAGATATTAAAGGTCTAAGTGGAACAAAGTGCAGAAGATCAGATGATATCTGTATCCGTAAAAAGAAAACAAATTTTATCGTCATCACAGAAACCCGTGGTGCTTTTTATAGCAACACGACTCTATGTGCTCTTCAGAAGTTGATTCTTGGCTGCTGATCAGACAGATTGACAGTAAACAAGCGATTGATTACCGAGGGGGTTAAATAAAGGGGATGTTTGATGACACACAACCACAGCGTCACCAGAGACTCTCTTCTGCAAAACACCTACTTCCTCATCTGCATGTGTTTCATGGGTTCAACTCTGGGGTTTTTTGTTTTTTTTTGAGGTAACATTTTCCCCCTGGAACGTAACCGAGCACATCTGGAGATTCTCTGTTTCACGGTCACGGCAACTCCACTTTTTTTTTTTACACCTGGGGTTTTGTGTTCAAAGTGAGTGGGAGGTATTCCTTTGTGACTTTACTAGCTACGGTTTTATTATTATTCATAAGCTTCTTTTGAATGCACACTGGATTGAAGTAGGTGCCCGTCACCCTTTCAGAACCCTCAAATCCCACAAGAAGAGCCTCAATAAATCAAAATGTGTTTTATACGTTTTATTTTGTATATTCTCTAAATCATTTGCCGCAAAACCTGCACACGTCTGAGTCATAACTAGCCCCTTCATCACAGGTGAAACCTCGTCTTTCAGGTCAAACCGTGCACAGAAACTAAAATAAGCACCTGTTCCCCACCAGACTGTATTCGTAAAGATCCACCGCCATCAGAGGTCTTCACATGAAGGGAGGAGGAGGTGAGAAAATAGAGACGAACAGGCAAACTGCAGCGAGAAACAGGAAACCACAAACACTACACCTGTGTGAGAAGGTGAGGGTGATCGTATGTATGTATATATATATACTGTGTGTGTGCCGTATTGTGCATTCAGTCACACGGTAACTATAAGTTCAACTGCAGGTTGCTTCATTCTTCTGCATCTTGAAGACGCAAAAAAACAAAGATGCACAAACTTCCTCTTCTTCTTCCTTCTCGCTGACGTCTGATTCCTGCAGCAGAATGAAGATTTGTGCTTGTTTGGTTGGAATACACTCATTTATTGATGAGCAGCTCTGTGGCCTGTTTTGCATGTCTATGTGTGTGTGTTTTTTTTTTTTTGTCTCTGCACTACAATGATGCACGATCAGTCACAGCAGAGCCGATAAGATCGTCAGTAAAAACCCTCCAGACTCAAACCGCGACTGCGAGCGTCTTTTATCAGTCGGTGCTGAGCTGCAGCGTCAAGGTATCGTGTCACGAAAGAACCAAAAGTACTTTTCGTGGTTAGTTAGTAAATTTCTTTCAGTGGTAACGGAGTACTACAACGAGCTACTGATAATATTTCAGGATTTATTACAACAGTTATGTCTCGTTACAATCTGTGTTACCGACCGAAGTGAAGCGTTTATCGTTGTTTGTTTAAGAATCCATCCACACCAACGCGACCACATTAATATAATTCAGCATAAAAGGTTGTTTGTTCAATTTCTGTGTGACTGAGATGAGTCTGATAATGACACCTGAATCCTCCCGAGCGCACTTTAATTTATATACTTGAATTAAACCATGTTTTCTTTGTTCAGTGGGCTAAAATCAAAAGGCAGAGAAGAAGAGACGTTTGTCTCAACGTGTCATCACAGGAAACATTATAGAAGCCACAGATCTCGGCTGTTTAATTGTTCTGTAGAGGTTATTTTATAAGTTACATATTACTCTACACAGACAGTAATATTGTAGTGTAATATATGACTTTAAAATGAAGGTAACTAGTAATTTGTGGCATGCTGGTTTGGAGAGCAGTGGGGTCTTTTCGTGGCACCGAACAAGAAGTAGAACAAAAAATCCAGATTTATGCCAGAAGTAAAGAAAACTGGGGAACGTGGATCAATGTTTGTTTTATTTGACAACAAGTTTGATGGGTTTGATTAGTGAGTTTCTTTGGTGTTACGTCCGACACCATTTTGTGCCAAATGGGTTCAGTTCAGAACCACAGTTGACTTTTTTGTTTTTGAGTTTTCTGTCCCAGTTTTGTTGCGTTCAGGCATCAACGACACTCAGGTTCGGTTGAGAGAAAAAAAGTTAATGTCATGAACCAAGTCGTTCCAAAGGGTAACTACAGAAAATCACAAAACATGATCGCTCAGTTGCAGTTGTTGAAATCCTGGAGCAACAATTAATTAATTGTGACGCTCAAGGAAAAACACCAACTCTGCGATATCAGATGGTGAAGAAGGCTCTGAAACTCTACATGAGACTATGAGGTGCACCTGAACACATCGCGACAACACCTCGTATCCTCTGCTGTGTAGACTTCAGAGACTGAGACGTGCGCCTGAACACACCACGAAGTCTCTCCTCTGATTGAGTCAAAGCTCGGCACTGACAGACATCAGAGGACGGAGACGCAGGAATAAATCTGCAGAGACGTTCGAAACCACAAATTATTAAATGACTTTCGATTCATCGTCATCGATACCGCCTCTGATTTCTTTTTGATTGTGGAAATCGAAGACTCATCACGATATATATATATATTAATCAAGATGCGGGGAGGAGATGGAGCAGGAAGTCAGAACATAGATTTTCAAAATAAGTCACCGTGTGCAGACTCCTGGTTGTGTTTCCAATAAAGAAACGTTTAGACCAGCTGTTATAAAAGCACAAAATCAAGGAAAAGCGACCAAATCGAAACAACAAAATGCTTCTGTGGCATGCGAAGTCGATGTGTGTGTTTCCCTGCAGTTACATGTGTGTTTGTGTGTGTTCATGTCCTAAACGAACCCTTTTTCCTGGACCGTGTCTGTCGAATCAACACGGGTTACAACGCGATGACTCACTCCTCCACACTTGTCTTTGTCTAACCGACACTGATACCACAGTGTGAGCTGTGAGTCATCCAGAGACTGATGTGAGATGCTCTCGACTCGAGGTCACTATTAATACCGGGACCTGAAAGTGTTCGCATATAAAGTGTGAAGTTTTTTTTTCCTTCCTGATAAACTGCTGGCTCGAATCCAGTTATTACATAATGTAACCAAAACTCTTTCGCTGACCTTTTATTTGGTACTTCTGTGGGCACGTCACGCACCAGAAACCCACATTTCCCTCATTTTCATTCAGTGAAATCAAGCAAAACCCGATTAAGTCATTCAGAGAGAAGTCGTTTCACACCTGAGGATCAAAACTTCACATCTCTTTGTGTCTGAGTGGAGAATAAAAAAACTAAACCAAGCCCAGATTTGTGGGATTTTTCTTAGTGAACAGTGTTTTTCAGACTCAACTGGAAAAAATGAGCTGATGGAAAACAGTAAAATGTGTTAATAAGAGTGTAAAGTTCCAGATTAAAATGTATTTTTCTCCCATCATTGTTTCCACTGTCGTGTTTTGTCACTGCAGATGATGTTTAACGGATCCATTTTCTCTGCGAGGGAACTTAGTTTACCTTTAACAGAAGCAATAACAGATTTTAAGCTCACACATTTATAGATTTCTAAGAAAACAGCAGCTCACTGTGGGTTTTAATTTGGCAAATGTCACTGAAACAGGAAGAAGAAGAAAAAGATGTGTTGGGGACTATTTTCAGCAGCGTATTGATACGCAGTTTTATCAGATGAAGATCAGTTGACAGACTTTGTGCTGTTGTCTCAATTGGATTTGTTTTTTTTTCTGAGGATGGAGGTTCGGTGTTCCTGTTTTTGCGAGTTTGTTTCTAAGATGATTTTGTCCAAACTTGTTCTCAGGTGTGGCGTCCCCTCGTTTGGTTACGAGGTGGAGCCGACAAACAATAATGTGTGTGGCAACTCAGTTTCTAGTATTTAGAATTAAAAGTGTTTTTCATGGTGGTGTGAACATCTGTGTCTCATAGTTGATCCCATCGTACTTAACGTCCACACACAGGACTTTTGGACCGCCGCTGCAGAACTTCTCATGTGTTTTATATTAACGAACGACCTTAAATTCTGAACTTTTTGTCTCTGATTCGGTTATTTTGTGGATAAACTCACAAACTTTTATCAAATAAAGGAAATAATCTGAAGCCGGCTGATGAGCCGGTCGACTGAAACATCCTGAGGTGAAGTGGATGATGTGGCTTTTGTGTCTTTATTCAAACTACTTTCTCTTCTCCTCACTTGTTGTGCCATAAATATCCATGTGAATGGGCATCAGAGGTTAATGGTGATTCTCTTTATTTTCTTTTTTACAGTGGAGCTGAAAGCGTCCGCCGAAGCTCTTTTGTTTGTTCGAGTCATTAAGTCTCTCAGAATGAGCCGAGAGTCGATAGGCCGACTCACAAAGTGACTGTGTGAGAGTTTAATCATTAGCAGCGTTTGTCTGACTGAGAACCAGAGAAACATTTATTCTGAAAGTCACGGTGGTCTCAGCCCGGAGCCTGCAGAGGCCCCGTTCATCGACCAATCACAGCCCTCTCAGAGCGGGAAGCCTGGAGATTGATTGGCTGGTCAATCATTTGAATTCAAACAACGCTCGTTGATGTAAAATCCTCCTGAAACTACCTTTTTTTTAACCCCCTTTTTCATTTTAAAGAATTAAAACTACCGGTGAAATTCCGCGCGGCATCAGAACCAGAAATCTCTCTCGCGTCGTTATTCATTCTCGCCTCTCGTCACTCAGATTGTCGCAGCTAATTTGGGGACTTGAACCTGTGACATTACTTATCCTGGTTCTCGATCGCACTGCAGAGAAGTGCTGGGTTTTATTTTTATGTAATAAGTGTAGGCGGGGAAAAACCTCTGCAGGGTGTTCAACTGCTGAACACACAATAAATCATTTAAATCAACCGCATTTTATTACTTCACAGGATTCAGGGTTTCACTTCAGCTTCACCTCCGTGTGTCAGTTGGGGACAACGATCATGTTGGGAAATGCCGACATGGCCGACTGCGTGAGACAAGTGGACAAACCTGCATGGGAAAGTCATGCACTGTAATCTGATTACTGAACATTTAGCTGCAGAGCATCAGTTTAATCATTACCTCCGACTCCAAAACCGGTTTGTGCAGAAAATGTGTCAGTGAACAGAACTGACAACTTCCCCTGTTAAACTTCAAACCCTTGTAATTCGTCGATTGCTTCCTTTTGCATTCGTCGGCTGCACCGCTTCCTGTTCGTGTACAGCAGAGCGGCGATGACAGTGGCTCTGATCTGATTGTGAACTGGTTTAACTGAGGACAGTGTGAACGCTCCCTTCCCGCAGCCCACGCCTCCTGTCAACGCCGGCGGCAGATAAGAGACGGCAGAGATAAGACAGGAATGTTCCTCCGAACGCCTCGGTTGCTTCATGATGGTCGCCGCGGGGTCAACTTTCACTCACATGCAAATGCCATTCAAATATTTCACCGGGGGCGACTGAGAATTTCAATACCGAACTTCTTGAGGAATCCTGAGACGGTTTGCAGGATGTCACAGGACGTGTTGAGACATCACTGAGCGACCTGAGCAGATGTGCAGGCGCTTCAGAAATATTCCACTCACGTTAACGTTAAAGCAACTTTAATGATTTTGTTCTAAGAACAATGCACCACTGAACAAGTTAAAAGTCACATGAAAGACTAAAAAAGTTTCCAGGGCTATTATCATTTTCAGCGCCAGACTTCCTTTAAAAAACGCTTAATTTACAGAGTTCTTGCATTTGGAGAAACTTTATAAACTCTGTGAAACACTGTTTATAACATATTTTTGACTGTTAGGGCGTTCTTGTAAAAACAGCAAACGTTAAACGACCTTCTTGAGACAAACAGATGTGAAGGTGCTTCGAAAAGTATTCTGGGCAATAATCTGACAGACGTGAACTTTAAAGCCACTATAATGTGTTTTTTTATAAGAACAATTCATCACTGAACAAATGAAAACGTTTCATTTACATGTACGTACAAATGAAGTTTTGAGTTTGTTTAAGTTTGTAGGGTGATTATCATTTTCAGCCCCTAGACTTCCTTTAAAAAACGCTTAATTTAGTGAGTTGTTGCGTTTGGAGACACTTTATAAACTCTGTGAAACACTGTCTATAACACATTTTTAAGCCACTAGAGTGATTTTTTTATATACATATATAAGAACAATGCATCACTGAACAAGTTAAAAGTCACATGAAAGAATATAAAGCAACTATCATTACAGTTACGTAGAAATGAAGGAGATTGTTTCAGTTCGTAGGATAATTATCATTTTCAGTCACCAGACTTCCTTTAAAAAACACTTAATTTAGTGAGTTGTTGCGTTTGTAGACACTAAACTCTGTAAAACACTGTCTTTAACACATTTTTGACTATTAGGACCTTCTTGTAGATTCGGCAAACATTAAACGACCTTCTTGAGAGATTCTGGGACAGTTTGGAGGATGTCACAGGACGTGTTAAGACATCACTGACAGAGACAAACAGATGTGAAGGTGCTTCGAAAAGTATTCTGAGCAATAATCTGACAGACGTGAACTTTAAAAGCACTATAATGTTTTTTTTTATAAGAACAATTCAGTGAAAAATTCACATGAAAGAATAAAAACCAACGTTTCATTTCAGGTACGTAGAAATGACGGAAATTGTTTCAGTTCGTAGGGTAATTATAATTTTCAGTCCCCAGACTTCCTTTAAAAAAACGCTTAATTTAGCAAGATGTTGCGTTTGGAGACACTTTATAAACTCTGTGAAACACTGTCGTTTCACATTTTCATTTATTTGGGCATTCTTGTTGATTCTGCAAATATTTAAGGTTTTTTTCTTTATTGTGTAAAACACATATTGTGTCCGTTTGTCCAGGGGTTTATTTGCATCTCAAGCGGTTCTATACCGACCTTCTTGAGCAATTCTGTAAACTTTTATTAATCAGAACAATGCATCACTGAACAAGTGAAAAGTCACATGAAAGACTTAAAAAGTTTGTAGGGCTATTATCATTTTTGGTCCCCAGACTTCCTTTAAAAAACGCTTAATTTAGTGAGTTGTTGCGTTTGGAGAAACTTTATAAACTCTGTGAAACACTGTCTAAAACACATTTTCTTTTATTTGTGTGTTCTTGTAAATTCGGCAAATGTTAAAAGTTTTTTTGTGCCCATTTGTCCCCGAGATGTACGCATTTATTTGTATCTCAAGTGGTTTAATACCGACCTTCTTGAAGTATTCTGGGACGGTTTGTTTCAGTCTGTGGGGTGATTATCATTTTCAGCCCCAGACTTCCTTTAAAAAACGCTCAATTTAATGAGTTGTTGCTTTTTGAGAAACTTTGTAAACTTTGTGAAACATTGTCTATAACACAGTTTTAATTATTTGGACCTTCTTGTCAATTCGGCAAATGTTAAAGGTTTTTCTGTGCCCATTTGTCCCGCAGATGTACGTGTTTATTTGCATCTCAAGTAGTGAGTCAGATCTGATCTCAACAGAAACCTCTCAGGATACAATCCAGGTCTGAACTCAGGTGGATTGTCTTGAGGGGTTTTTCCCAAACAAACAGGAGAAGACAAACTATTGATCCCTCAGGCGCCTTCTGACTGAACCACCAGAGAAGTTCTGTCCTCTTGGCTCGCTCCCTCGGGGGAGGAGAGTTCAACAAAATGCAAATCTTAGTCAAATGTTTCTCTCAGGAATGTGAGATTAATCTTCCCTGAGCGCAGGAGGATTAACAAGGCTGTGTATCATTAACTGTGATTAACAGCAGGTCGAAACTTTCAGGGGAAAAAGAGAAAAAAAGAAATAACATCTGGAGGCGAAAAGGTCACTTTGGTGGAAAGTTTCACACAGAAGTCCATTTGTTGTTTTTTTCACTTTGATCGCTGACCTTTTCAGAAGCAGAGCAGCTGAGTTGTGATTTCCAGACATTTAGAGGGTGCTGTAAGGTGTCAGGTGGGTGTGAGGTGGTGGTGAGAAACTGTAAACTTCACACTCCGAGGGAGAGAAACACAAACTCATTCAACCCCTTTTGGTTATTTTGAGATTGAAAGCAAGGTTTTTTTTTTCTGAGTAGGTGGGAGAGAGACGGGATGAGAGGAGAGGTGGAGAGGATTTCTGACTAAAATAAAACAACATTTAATTAACAAAACAGTTGTTTCTTCCTCTCTTAAGCTGCAGATGTAAACTGTCTGTGTTCTTGAATGATTACGTGTGTTTTTAAGTTTTAAATGAAGTTATTCTTTGATGCTATCTGTTAAATTTTAAAGGTTTTAAAACCAGAGAAACACAGTAATACATTCCAGCTGGTTACATTTTAACCGTCTCCTAAAGTCCCGTTAATAAAGACATAAATAACCAAATCCTCAGCTTTGGGACGTTAAAGTATACTTTAGGCGTGAATCTATTAAGTGAAATGATTTGAATATGATTGATGGGACTGATGAAAAACACATTCCTGTCCGGAGACGTTTCTTTTTCAGAGAGGACGTGAACCTCAAAGGTGTGTCCTCCCAAAATGCAACGGTTCAGGCAAACAAAGGTGCGTTCAAGTGCACCCCTGCCGACTCAGTGTCAGAAATTTGCATGTTTATTACCAGGAAATTGATCACAAACGGTTGAGGGACGGTGATTTCCAGCAGTTAACCTGTTGGGCAATAAAGAAGTTAACAGATGTTGACTGGTGTTTTGTTGGAGGTTAACCCCGTGTTGTCCTCCTGGATCCATAGTCATACTTTTGTTATATAATTCACCTGTTTCAGATATTCTGTCAAATGCAGTTCCTACTTTCCCACTTCACACATGCCAGGTCTGTGATTTCTATCCGAAGCGTCACTTTATATCTAACTGGCGTCACATTTCACGCCACGAATGTGCCGGAAACTGTTGTAACAGAAGAGAAAACAACAACAGACAAACAAAGAAGCGTCTGTGAAACGGAGGATGAATTCTTCCAGCCACTGAGACCTGACTCGCTTCAGTGTCCGAGACATTCGGTCCGATAACATCTGGAAAGTCTAGAAGAGCTGCATGATTCAATCATTGTATCCCTCCTTCAAGTTAGCAGGGCGCTAAACTAGAAGTTAGCCGGCTCGGTCGGTGATCCAGGTGTTTTCACACCCGGGAAGTTAAACTTCCTTGAACAGACGACATCCAGAACTCCTTCTTTATTTACGCAGACGTGTAGACTCGTGTAGACGGCGAATCTGCATACTTTGGGTTTCGATGACGCCATTCGCCCCGCCCCCTCGACCTCTAGCCTTCGACCTCTTAACCCTGGCGACGTCTCATAACAACAACAATGGCGGACTACATGCTTGTGTTCGTGCTGCAGAAGATATTGAGCTATCAGGGTCACTAGGGCAAAATGTTCTGCTGCTCTGCCACTACGCTGAGTGAAAAAGGATTATCGACAAGCGCATACGTCACATCTTCTTCTTCTTCTTGTGTTTGGTTTCTTCTTCTACTGTCTGTTTACTGCGCGCAAGCTTTATGTGCATGCTCCGTCTCTTCGTCGTTTACAATGGATCCGCTTGGACACAAATATTCTTGAAACGATGCCGAGGAAGACGGAGGAAAAAGATTGTTTTGGTACGTGTGGACATGGTCTCCATCATTGTATCCCCGCTTCAAGTTAGCCGGGTGCTAAACCAGACTTTAGCCGGCAGAGATTACACATTAACACTGAGCAACAAAAGCCAAATGCTGGTGGGTTTAAGTTGGATTTCTGTCCAGAGGAAAAAGCGGTGTAGGTTCTAGGACTCATTCCTGCAGCGCTCTTTAAATGTCTGAACCAGATTTGACGGCACATTCATCAAAACATAGTCGAGATATTATTCTACTCCGACTACTGTACTCGTAGTGTGAAACCTGATTCACTGGATTTTCCTTTTTTTTACAACCAAACGTAGAAACATTAATATTTCAGCGGCTGTAGCTGCGGGCCAGCTGCCTGCGGTTCAGAGAATCACACAGTGTACCGACACACACGAGCCATGTGAGAGGTTATATAATGTCACACACTCCTTCTAGGAATACATACCACACACACACACACACGTACACACATATCTGTGTCCTAATTACTGAGAGGACTGACTCCTGTAATAGCTGCACAGGGAATGTGTGGTGAAGTATGTGTGTGTGTCTGATTTCACTCTGGAGAAAATCGTTGATGATGCGCGGAGGAAACTGTTTTATACAATTTATGCATTTTATTGGGATTTAGCAAAGCAGGAGTAACTCTCAACCTTCAGTCAATAAAGTATGTGGAAGAATTTTAACTTTTGATAGTAAAATTATCAGATTTCCACCCAAACTACACAGAACTTCAACTCCCAGGAACCACTCGGCTCAAGGCTACAAACAAGACAAACTGTAGTGTGACGCTGTATCAACAACGCACAAACCCCCCGAAACCATCGCACACATCCCCGAGCGAGCTTCAGGCTGGAGACGTGTGAACCTCCTGCCTCGCCTCTGACAGCACAACCTGCCGCTTGATGCCGTTTTACAGTCAACAGGTTGAATCCTACAGAACTGTAAATCATGCAGAAGGAGGTCAGTTGATCGTTTTATCTTTCAGCCTGAAGGAACAGGAGCTGGAATCTGCTCCGAGCTGCAGCTGCTCGCTTTGACCTGCAGAGCGACCGTCAACCTGTTGTTGACATACCTCTCTGTTTTTACAGGGAGTAATAAATACATAAATACACTGATCATTGATCTAATCACAGGTCGTAAATGTTACCCAGTAATCACAGATGGTCAGTGATCCAGAAGACTTTCTACGAATCCACGTCAGACTCGTGCAGTCGTCCTGTAATAAAAACACAGTAAAGTGTCTGAATTATATCATGTTATCAAAACAAAAAGCCCGAAAAGTGACACTTGAGTTGACAGTTTTCATGACTCGAGGTTTGTTGGGCTCTTAGATACTTTTTCTCAGTGTTGTGCCTGAACGATCGTTCATGAACTCGTTCATATTTTGGGCGAACGTGAACTGAACGTTCGTATTTCTGCCTGATGAACGTTATTGTGATCGCGTTCATTCTGGCGTTTGTGAACGGCGCGTTCTCACAAGACAGTGCCAGATTTCCATCGAGCCTTCCAGGCGAAAACACACGTGAACAGGCCTTAATATGTAGCGGAAAAACACCTAATCTGGCTGTCGTGTATAAAAAGGACGCTGGACGAGAGGTTTGTGCAACTCGCTTTACTTTCGATCGAAACGAAACTTGACTATTTCAGACAGAAGCAGCTGCATACCAAACATGCAGTGAGGCATTACCAAACGAACACAGGTGAATTCGTCCTGAACGGACAGAACACAAGACCAGCCTTAACAGAGTCGCACCCCCGCAATGCGTCATCAGTGTGCTGTGCATGGAGGCAAAAACAAATAAAGGCTTCACATCTGTTTTTTTATTGGGATATATCTAAAAGGTTTTGGAGTGATGTTTTTTTGATGCTGCTAACTCTGTCCATTCTCTTACCCGTAAACATGTTATTTGCCACTATGTTGCTCCTTTTCTCCTGGAACTGAGCTCTTTGCTTAAATCTCTGATTTTGTTAAATAACAAAAAAAGTAATAACTTACTGAGTCATTATGAAAAGTTTTTCCCTGAAGCCACTGTCTGAACTATCTATTTATTTATTATTTCATTTTTCCCTTTCTTCTTCTTCTTTTTAAAAATAATGTATCATTTATTTACTTATTTATGTATTATTATTATTTTTTATTTGTACTCTATCCTGTACCGCAAACCTGAAACGGCACATTGAACTAAAGCACCCGGCGAGCCTTTCAAGGTATGTGCAAGTGAATAAAAAATCAAAAGACACGGCCAAAACAGATCCTCTACCACCCAAATCACATTAACGGCGTACAGTAGCGGCTCCGCTGTCTTCATCTCCCAGCTGCAGCTGGACAACCTGGTTTTGCAGAATATTGTCGGAGAGCTGCAGTTTCAGTGTTAAAACTGATAGAATAATAGCTGTCTGTGGTTCTATATGGGCTGTGGCAATCATTTAGAAAAATAATAGCTTGCATCAACATATTGAAAAAAAAAAGAACTATGAACTAGTTCATTTTAAAGTTTGTGAACTGAACTTTGACTAGTTCATGTAGAAAGTGAACTTTCCCAACACTGGTTTTTCTTATTATATTTCTGTCTGAATGAGTTTCTCTGACATTTTCAGCATGTTTATTCAATTCAATGAGCTCGTTATCAGGAGCAAAACTGGTGATTTGAATCATTTAGTAAACGTGGTTTGTCTGTCACATCTCCCAGCCTGGTTCTGGTCGGTTCGACTCAGCACAACCTGGATTTTTCTTTTTCATCACAGCCGGTCTACCTGCCTGAACGTGTGTCTTAAACCAACGACACACTCATCCCGATCCCCGCAGTGCTATCGAAGAATCACCGCTAACAAAGTGGCTAATTCAGCTCGCTTAAAGTGAAACTCTCCCCAAAATGCAACCTAGGCTTTTTTTTTGTGAATGTTAATGAGTCAAACCTTCGTGTAAAAGCATAATTACGACAAAAGATTTACCGTATTTTCGTTTTCAGGTCAATCTCATTTTCAATGGGAGTGCTACAGGCACTTTTACGATAGCATCAAAATCTCTATTTTTAAAACACTAAGAAGTCTCGACACAGCTACAAACACACTTAATTTACTATAACGTCTTCACAATCGCAGGGAACATTGGCTTTTCACCAGAGAAAAGAAAGAAGAGTAACTAAAGATCTTTCCAGCACAGACACGAGCTGAGTGTCGAGAGGCCCACTTGGACGTTTTGTCCTCGACCTCCATTTTTTTTTAACCACTCGCACAACTTTTCTGTTACTCCGTCATCAGAGGTGACGGAGTAACAGAAAAGTTGTAAGATTTGGTTTGATCAAAATGTTTATTAATCATCAAGAAAAGATTTAAATAAAAGTCCAAGATCTTCAAACGGTGTGTACATTTAATGTAGTACCCTGGATACACACACACACACACACACTTCCACATACACACACACACTTCCACACACACACACACACACACACACACACACACACACACTTCCACACACACACACACACAAGCTGAGGCACGCTTACACACTGAACTTGGCATCTGCTGTGCCAACTCCTCACACTTGGGGTTTCTGTTTGGTTGGGCTGGCAGCCAGAGAACACACACAGTACTGTACAGAGTGAACTGTTGCTCAACGGGCTGCAACAAGAACGCCTCAGTGTGTGTGTGTGTGTGTGTGTGTGTGTGTGTGTGTGTCGGTTGAGCAGGATAACGAGATTCAGTTCCTCGATGACAAAACCCTTACCGTCAGTCTGTGGTTAGGAGGTCAAAGGACGGACCAGACAAAAAAAAGACTTTGTGGACTCAAAGCAGGAAATCTGGCGGCTTTTGGGTGTCCACATTTGTTGGGAGTGTGAACATGTGTGTGTGGAGGTGTGAGGGCAGAGTTCAGTCGCACATTAAAACAGTTTTGGGTCGGACCCCCGTAGACATGAAGGTGAACAGTGGACAACCATAAACACCCAGCATGGTTTGGACACATGTTCAGAGCAACAATAAGGGTTTTTAAAGGGTTTTTTATTAAAATGGAGAGAATCACGGATGCTTTTTCAGACTTTTATCTGTCAAAAACTAATTTCTCATCAGACGCCATGATCCCTCCACACCGGAGAACCTGAGATTGGCAGCCTTTTGATTGGTTGCTCATTAAAGCAGATGTATGAGCTCCTATGCCCGCCCTCGAGCCTGCAACAGCCAACGAGGCATCACGAGACAAAAGACACTTGTATTTTCATTGTTTTTTTGCTATTTTATAAGCATACATTTAGTGTAAATATGGAAATAATTAATTTTAATGAATATTTTACTTGGGCAGGGGTATTTTGACATCATAAAATTACATTTTTTAAAAATATTTCCTCAGTAAAACAAATGTTAACGGTTTATTTTCAGTGATACTGTTATCAGATCTGATAGAGGCAGTTACAGCTCATCAGCAGGCTTTTATATAACAGTATATATATATATATTTTTTTTTAAAGCCCTAAACTTGGAAATTATGCGAGTTTATGTCTAATTTGTTTTGCTTTTTGTGCAGGTTGTTTTTTTATATGCAGAAATTTAGTGCTTATATGGGAATAATTAGCTATTATGAGTTTTTGCCTCTGTTGCTCTCAGGCAGAAGTATTTTGACATCATAAATTAACATTTTTTTCTGAATATTTCCTCAGTAAAACAAATGTTAACTGGTTATTTTCAGTGATATTCTAATTTGAACTGGACTATATGAAGTGAACCTATTGCGTTTTCCAGTAGGGGCAGTTACAGCTCATCTGCAGGCTTATATATATATATATATATTTTTTTATATAAAGCTTTTCACAGCTTGGTGAAGATTTGGAAATGAGTTTATAACCTTTTAATAGAGACTGAAAACTCAACACTGTACTTCAAATGGTTCAACAACGGCTTCGAACCTGCGCTGGACTGGTACACGTGTTTCAGGTTGATTTTAAATACATTTCCAGGAATAAGAACAAGGTTTAACTTTGAAACTAAATAGAAGCGACAGCTGACAACAGTGAGATTATCAGTTATTATCAGATTATCAGTTACTACCACTAAAAACATTACTGAGGCCTGAGGCTGATGTTTTTTAGGCTTCAGCTCCTTGATGTACAAAACAAACAGAGCCAAAGTAAAGAGAGAGAGATCAGCTCCTTGTTTACCTGAGCACACACACACACACACACACCTAGTCTTCCTGGAATAACCCAGACCGGCCCGACCTCCAGTTTACCTGTAACCACACACACACACACACACACACACACACACACACACACACACACACCTCTGTCACACTGAAACATTTCAGTCAGTGTGAGCAGCAGCATCACTGAGACACACTCGCATACATGCACTTTCCCCTCGAGTCCTGAGGGGTTTTAGTCTGGTCAGCAGTCTGGAGAGTGTGTGTGTGTGTGTGTGTGTGTGTGTGTGTGTGTAGCCATCCATTTAACGGGCCATTTCCACCGAGCGGATGTATTTACATACATGGCCTCTGTAAAACAAACACACA
Organism: Sparus aurata; assembly: GCF_900880675.1. Lineage (NCBI taxonomy): Eukaryota > Metazoa > Chordata > Actinopteri > Spariformes > Sparidae > Sparus > Sparus aurata. Next base: position 4,912,228 of record NC_044192.1, on the reverse strand, counting down.
CTCTCTCTCTCTGACACGCAGCAGTTAGCTTCCTGTGCTAATAGCTAACAGGCTGACAGGGATGATGTAGTGCTGAAATCATTTGCATGATAATAATCAAACTGTTGAGTGCGCTGTGTGTTTGCGCTTCACACACACACTTTCCCTGCATGTGATTCACACTGGGTGTGTTTCCGTGTGGCCTTTTGGCAAAAATAACAAAAGAGAGTTTGAACAGTATGAACTTGACCTTTGACCCACTTCCAGGCGGAGCTGAGGGACTGTTTTAGACTGTGTAAACACTTTCATCCGTCTTCATCGGGAGGGAGCAGCTACATGTTTCACTTTGTTCTTCTTTGGTGGATGTAAAACGCCTCAATCGACCCAAACTGAGCCGGTCAAAGGTCGCCAGACACGACAATACAGATTATTCAGCGTTCAGATCTTTACCGTCCCTCGGGGGGAGGAAATGTGATTTACAGCAGAGGACAAGAACACAAACACAACATACAGGAAGACATGTTTCCTTTTACAAGTCAGACAACAAAGGAAAGTTCAGGAAAATGAATGTAGTCCTTGTAAAGTGGTTAGTTAGAGAGCGACTAGAGGACGGATTTAAATTTTCAGAGTAACTCAAAATATAATGACCACATCAGCTTGAGTTGTACTTAAAAAAATATATGTTTTTATATATTTATTATTAAATATAACCACTGCAGTCAGTCAGCAGACAGTCAGCTGCTACTGCTGCAGCAGCGTTATTTTAGATCACACTACCTTGCTCGTCCTGACCCACCCTACTCTGCCTTTGATTGGTTTTTTGAAAATTAAAGTATGAAACACTGTTTTTTACAACAACCCCCGAATAAAAGTATGAAACTGTAAATTAGCATAATATGACCTACTTAACATGTTGCGATGCTAAATGCGCAGATGTTAACATTCATGCTAATGTGATAAGAAAAACAAACTGACATGCAAACGCTTTTTTTTATGCAGAGCAACCCAGGAATCATTAGCCCTCGTTATCAGGTCGCTATCGCTATCTGATTTCTGTTTGCTAACACGCTAACAAGACGTTTCATGTTGTTACGTTAGCTAGCTGAGCTCTGGAGGCACATCAGTAGCTCAGTTTCGTAGACGTTACACCCGATGTAAATAACGCCGCCTGCATCTCGTCCCTCTTTAGTTCAGTTTGTATTCAAGTTCTTTGTCGAGTCACCTGTTGCGTTTCCCTGATGTTACAGTATGCACATATCTCAGCTTAGTCTTTGTCTGGAAATGCAGGAATAGCGCGGAAACACAAGCAACATTTTCAGACGTTGCTGTGAAATACAAGATACCCAACACATATTTTACAGCCGTCACAATATCAAATTCACGACAACAATATTATCGCGATAGAGAAATAGATTTATCAAATCGTCATACAACTATTAAATGGTTTTGGCCTCTTTAAGTCTCTTTGTTTTCTCTCGACCCAATAACTCTGATTTAATAACGTAACAGACATAAACAAAGAGTTCATACAGAGTCATTCTGTCTTTGTTAACAGGACAGATGGACTTCTTTTATGCTGTTTAGTCTGACGCTGTTTTTCATGGTTTCCCTTCAACGACTCTCAGTTCTATGAAGTCCATTTCTATCGTAGCGGCAGCAGCTCTGGGAACAACATCTTCCCTGTGTCAACGTGCACAAAGTCAGAACCATGAATAAATTAGTTTTTGTCAGTTTCATGTGAGGGAGCTTGACCTCAATCCCACTGCGATGGACCGGAACCCCGACTGTGAGCCAGAACCTGATCATCAGCGTTGGACCTCACTGACGCTGTTAAAGCAGCAGATCAGCACTCAGGATTTTATTGGGACCGACACGTCCGACCAGCACATATGGCGGGGAATGTTCTGGTGGTGTCCACTTACTTTCGGCCATATGGTGCGTTTCATTCCTCTCTGTCGTCCCCCCAATTCTACTCTCTCTTTGTCTCTCACACACACACAGTGTTAAACCCCACAGGGATGTAGGCTACTTAACAACTAAAAACAGGAAGTTGCTCACATCCCACCGCACATTCCACATCCCACACACGCACACACGCGCACACACACACACACACGGAAAGAGCGAGGGAGGGACGGATGAGAGAGAGAGAGAGTAAAAAGGAAACACCAAACCACCAGTTTAACGCTCAGCGCTCAGGAATGAATGGAATACCGTCTGTGTCACTCAACACTCGCTCCTCATTGGCGGAGAGGAATTCCGTGGGCGGCGAGGGATGCTGTGATTGGCTGGAGAGGAACGCCGGGGCCGTTTGAATTGGACGTGGTTCAAGCTGCTGCGTAATTTGATATCAGATGACTAACAGGCTTCTTCCTCTTCTCTTGTCAGTGATAAAAAAAATAAATAGATTTACTTACGGGAAGGCTGGCGAAGCGGACACACCCTCTCTTGTTTCTTTATTCATTCAGAGGCAGATTTGGACCACAAGACGCTGAGTCATCAGACGTTGGCAAGATAAATCACATTATTAGAGATACAATACATGGAAGGTTTGATTACGCACGGTGTCGGAGTTAAAGTGAAGGTCAAGTAGGATGAGAAGATGACTGCAGGGTAGAAAAATACAAGCATGAGAGAAAAAGTGAACAGATATTTGAGTGTGAGATGATTTTGAAGAGGAAAGGAAGGAGAGACAGAAGACGAGGAGCAAAGGATGTGGAAAGAAACTGAAAAAAGAGAGAAAGTGACCGAGTGAGAGTAAAGAAAAGAAAAGTGAGTTAGATGCAACTTCTTTACTCGAGTAAAAGTAATAGATTACAGGCTCTGACATGTACTCAGAGTATCAGAGTAAAAAGTCTCCCTCTGAAGGACATTTGTGGTCAAAGCTAACTGAAGCTCACGTCATATTAATAGAACTCAAAGACTATTAACCCTTTAGGCGCCGGGTTTTATTTTAAAAAATACTAGATTTTGACATCTAAATTTCAGAAGGCTCTGGCTTGAATGTAGTTTGAGATAGAGACAAAGTGTAAATGAGACAAATATTGAGAATGACCTAAAGTTTATGAAGGGAGTAATTTTTCCCATCTAATTTGCATATTATGACGTCATATGGTGGCGGCCATATTGGATTATGTAATTTCCATGAAATACCTGGTATTTTGAAAGAGAGTTGAACTTATTTCATCAGATTCATCCCCTCCATCCATTTGTTATGTTGTCCACACATCAAATGAACAGGGAAAAAGTAAATTGTAAGCCAACAGTCGTAAACTAGAACTATTAGTACACCACAAAACTCATGTAAACAGTATGCGTTTTTTTTACCCACCATCCCCCCCATTGGAGGACACTTTTTTTTCTTCCCTTTTTCTTGTTTTCTCTTCTCTTCTTCTTAATTATTATTATTATTATTATTATTATTATTATTATTATTATCATTAATAATAATAACAGTAGGCGTCTTTTAGCTGCAGAGGCCTTATCTGTGCCCATCTATCCAGATAAAAGTTTGTAATATTTGTAGAGTGTGGAGCCTCTCATTGCAAGGCATAGAGACAATAAGAACTATATATATATATATATGTATATATATATATATATACACATTTACATCATACCATTCATGAAACTGTGAACTTGGAATTAGTTCATGTCAGCCTAAATACTGATGAGCATTGTCTCCATTGTTATAAGATACCAGAAATCATCAGTCAGAAAGAGGGACAAAAAAACTATAGACCTTGAATCATTGCTTAGCTTTCTGTCACCACGATATCCAATTTGCTCATCAAAGGGCTTTATCCATATACTTCATCTCTCAAGTAAGCCCAGCCACATTACCATTATCATCATCATCATTTCCAGCCCTGTTCTGCCTTCCCCTGTTGCCCCTACGACACCCATCAGCCTTTCTACGAACACTTTGCCCACGTCTCCCCCTGCTATCTCCTCTAGTGTTGTGAGAAGAGCTGGACTCGTGTGTGCTTTGTGCTTCGTGAACACTGCTATAGCTGCACCGCTGCCGCGGATGGAGGCTACGTGACCGTCGCGGTGGAAAGACTGAACATTAACGCTGACACCCAGCGCTATTCTCACCACCCCCGCTACTTCTACCACATCCATTCGCTTCCCTACTGATACTACGAGTTCGTGTATCATTTCCATTCCCACCTATTGGGCAAAGGATCGTGTGTTAGTGCTTGTGCGTTTTCCTCGCTCTGCGCGGCACCGCCATTGCTATGCAAAGACGCACCGCGACTAGCAAGCTCACTAATCAACCGACCGTCATCTCCCAAAGCTAGATTTTCCACTTCAGAATCAGAATCACCGAATAGGAGCTCAATCACTTCCCTAAGTGTCAACTTTTTGCATGCCATTGTCGTTTATTTCGTCTCAATAACTTCTGAATCCAGCAATACCCCTTCAGCAAAATGGCTTCCTGGCGCACTGTCTCCGCTCTCTCACCCCACAGTTTGCATGGGACTTCCTCGAACATTTTGCATTGAAGCAAGACGTTTTTATGAGCTAAGGTCTAAGGATAGGATGTCTGCCAACTAGTGGTGGGGAGTATGAACGACATGTAACACTCTATTGGGAGAAAACAGCTGTTTTGTTCAGTACCGCGGTGTGTCGCAAATTTGCGACTCTGGCGCCTAAAGGGTTAAAGTTGAAGGTAGAATCAGTAGGATTTGTCCCAGCTGTTCCTGAACGCACCACAAAGACAGTTGATTGTTGAGTCTCATTCCCAGGACGTCAAACAGACACGTTGGGTTGGTAAAGTTTAGAGGTTTTAGTATTTAAGTCTTTAGTTCAGTCTCTGGAGAGGCTTGAGAAAAGAAAAGATAAGAAAGAAAGGATGATAGAAAAGGAACAAAATACAGAATATAATAAGGGATGTAAAGAGAAAATAGATGATGACACAAGACATCTTAAAAGAAAGGAATGATGGGTTGATTATCAGGATATTCGCTCCACTCGAGGTGAAATATTTCCATTTCGGTCATCACCAGCATAAATAATCCTCTATTTCATACGTGGATGTGACTTTAATGCCTCATTCTTCTGTCATGACTCATGATTTCTGGTTCTGTATTTTACGAGTGGATTCCTCAACAGATTAGATTTCCTCTGGGACTCACTTCATCTTCTCCTTTTTGTTTTATCTGACATGTCAGGCTTTATTTTACTTTCGTGAGGCACTTTGTTACTCTGTAAGGAAAAGTGCTGTATAAATAAAGTTTGTTCTTATAATAATCATTATTGGGGGGTAATTTTTTGAGTAAGTAATATTGTTGTTCATGTTATATGATAATGTAATCATAAGCTTTTGTTTTATCATTAATTATAAAGCAATTTGATGTTCGTATGTTGCTTAATTTTAACTCTCCGAACTAATAATCATGAGTTCAGCTGATAACAGATACAATAAATGTTATTATGTATAAATAAATAAAAATAGAATTCAAGAACTTCACCAAACTTGTACTGAAGTTTGTTTTAAAGTTTGAAGTTTTCCTCCATGTTCAGTTTCTTTTATTCTTGTTTTATCTGACATGTCAGGTTTTATTTTTCTTTCATGGAGCATTTTGTAACTCTGTAAAGAAAAGTTCTTCATAAATAAGGTTTATTATTAATATCATCATCATTATTATTTGGTGCGTCGGACTCGGGCTAATTTTTTTGAGTAAGTAATATTTTTGTTTGGGCTTTAAAACGCATATAAAAATATAAATATGAGGTTTTGTTTTATCATTAATTATATAGCAATTTCATGTGTTCGTGTGTTGCTTAATTATTAATTATAAGTTTCAGAACTAATAATCATGAGTTACAACAAATATATATATATATATATATAACTAGAATTCAAGAACTTCACCAAACTGAAACTTGTTCTGGAGTTTGCTGCTTTAAAATTTTAACGTTTTCTCGACTTTCTCTTTTTCGCGGCGGTGCAGGAGAGAATACATCTCACTCGATACGCAGCCGTCCTGTTGTTTCTGTTCCTGTGCGGCGTGTGCAGAGTTATGAGCTGCATCATTAGCGCTGCTCGACCTTCTGACCTGTGTGTTAACTCCCATTGGCTTTCAACACCCACGCACATAAACACACACACACACACACACACACACACACATACGGCGGGTCACGACCCCATCTCATCAAAGGTTGCTGAGGGTCATCGAGGATCAAGAAGGTAACGGGCTTTTTAAAAAACAGGGACATTCAGACATGGAGGGGAAGTGAGAAAAACTTTAATAAGTGTCTAAATCAAAAGATATTTTCTCTTCATCTCTTAGTTTAGTGAAATCCAATCATCATGAACTCTCCAGGTGTCAATTACAAGCATCATTTTGGTTTATTAACAGTAGATTTTTCTATCGTTCTATCCTGAACACCACAGTGTCGTTGTTCAGTTTGGTATCACAGCTAACGAACGACTCCCCTCTTCTCAAACCTAAAAGTTTTAGAATCAGTGAAGATACAAACCTGCCGTTCTCCTGCTGCTGCTGCTTCACATCAACAGCTTTGTACCGGCAAACCAACAGGATGCTTCTATTGTGAAGTATTTATAGAAAATGCTGGTGTTCACAACAACATATGGACATTTTTTTTCGCTTGAACACAGAATAGAGGAACAACCACAAACTGAAGATCTCCAGTCAGCGCCTCCATCTGGACCTGACGCCTGAATAACATGTTGGTACTTTACATTTCTGCTAAACAGGGACACACTGAAAAATTTATATTTCTACAAAACGTGTCACATCACGTTCAGATTACATGTGTAGTTAGAAGTAGTAGTTTGTAAGTGAGAAACTAGTGGATGGTTTTAACGGTTTTAATCTGACCAGATCTTAACCACAAAGAAAAATACATTGTCAACATATTGTGACATAAATGTTGTGAAAAACTTTGGAAAATATCGTGTCCGTGCTTTGCAGAAACTAAAAAATGGCATCATTTATTCTGCTGATTGTGTCGCTTCCAACACATCATGGCGTAAAAGTGTTTGTTTGACCGAAATGATTGCACCGTGTTGGCGTTGTTTAAGTGCTCGCAGTCTCTCACGACTTCTCATGACTGTATCACGATAGAGTAAAGTCTAATAACTGAGATCTGAGTACAAGGTGACATCTAAGAAAAGAGGAAAAATTAAAAACATGAGACGAAGACGAAGCAGACTGAAGCGATTCAAGGAATATTTCATCATGATTTTCATCTGGTGAAAAAGCAGCTGTCTGTTTTGTTAACATGCTAACAGCTCGAATAGAAAGTGATCAAGCTGATTACTGGGAGAATGAAAGAAAGAAAGAAAGAAAGAAAGAAAGAAAGAAAGAAAGAAAGGATTAATCCTCAGCAGCAGTTTAAAACCAGTTCCTCCATTCACTCGCACACAAAGACGGTCAGAGTCGCTCTGAGCTGCTGAGTCCATCCTCCATAGCAGTGTGTGTGTGTGTGTGTGTGTGTGTGTTCGTTCGTGCTTGTGTGAGCAGATCCTTAACTCTCCGTTGACCTTTGACCTCGTGCTTGTCGCCTGCGAGTCATCGTTCCTGCACCAAACATGGCCGACATCAGCGCTGTCGCCGTCCGAGCTCCTGTGGGAATCGCAGCATTAAAGATCACACAGGACGTCATCTTTATCATCTTTTGATTCGACGGTCAGCGTTTTTTCTCTCAGGAATAACTCAGAAGACACGCCCCCCTCTCTCTGTAGGCCCCGCCCACCTCTCGCTCGACCTCATTCATTCACTTTCTCACACACTAATCCGTCCGTCCTGCGCCTCCGTCGGGCCGAACGCTGGAAAAACAAACCAGGGGAAGTTTCATTCATGTGCAGGACTAATGTTTACACAGCATGTTGTCTCTCTCTCTCTCTCTCTCTCGTTCGTCCTCATTCATTCACTATCTCTCTCTCTCCCTGTGTTTTTCTAAGACTGCTGTTTTTGCTGTTTTTCCGCACAGGGTGTAATGGTACTGTATGGAGGTTAATGGAGTATGCATCTGTGTGTGTTGAGGAGGAGGAGGGAGGTCATCAAACAGCAACTGAAACAACACACAGACACACACACACAAACACACACAGACACACACAGATGAGGGCTTTTAACCTCAACTTCACCTGAACGTATCGCCTCTCTTCATCTTTTATGGTCCAATGAGAAGAGTTCACGCTATGGTTTTTTTGCACGGGTGTCAAAAATCAAACATTGAGACAAATATTTGAAGTTACACAACTGCAAATAAAAGACAGAGAAACAATTGCGAAAGAGTAGAAAGAAAATATAATAAAGTGGGGCCTCCAAATAACATGAAGTTAATCTGAGACACCAAAAATCAAACCATTACAAATAAGAGAGTCAGTGATGGACAGTGATGCCGGTAGCTCTAATCTGACCACTTTTTTCAGTAACGAGTAATCTACCGCGTTAATATTTCCAAACCAGTAATCAGATTAAAGTTACTTATTCAAGTCACTGTGCGTTGCTATTATTTTTGGCATTTTCCTTAGTAAGAATATATATTTTTGCTTTCTTCTTGCGTCTCGGGGAGTGATGTCACGTGTAACACCACGCAGCGACACAAACACACACAACAATGGAGGGAGGAGAGCGATGCGCGTTTTCTAGCCGGAAATACAGTTGTTATTTTGAGTTTGTGAAGTTAGTTGTACACTCTGTACTGGCAACAACACAACGCCAAATTTGAAGAAACATTTGGAGTCGCAGCACAGTTAAGTTTACAGAGCGAGTCCCACCAGGTGGTGTTCAGCAGAGAGCTGCGAGCGAAGCCACGGCCTCGACTCCTGCAGGAGGTCCCCCACCACCCAAACAACAAGAGCTAGACTTCGGTGCAAAACTTGTAAGTGGGGGAGAGTTGAAGAAGTTGGTTGGGCGGTATGTTGCAGAGGAAATGCTGCACTTAAACACGGTTGACTCGCCCTCGTTCGGTGCCATAATAAACGAGATCCTGCTACTATCAATGCCGTGCTTGGTGTTACTGCTAAAAATGTACTTCCATTATAGTGAGTATTCACAAAACTGGTTGACATTTTTATATTGAGGCGGCGGGGGTGTTGTCTGCAGCTGCTGAATGTAACTAATGAAGTAACTTGTAATCTAACTTTTAAGGGAGTAATAAGTAATCAGTAATCAGATTACTTTTTCAAGCTAACTGTAGCAACACTGGTGATGGACTCAGTTAAACGCAAGAATGTAAACAACACTAACACTGACCCAACTTTATTTTTATTGACTGAAGCAAAAACATTAAAATGTTGTTTTTCCTGATCTCTGTTTTGGATTTAAGAACCTCCAGAACCAGACAATGCTGATATCTAATGAAGCAGTTAGTTTGTCTGTAGGCCTTCTTTCTTGTAGTTGTCCTGGTAAACACACCAACACAGTAGCGTGCACAGACTTTTTGAAGGGCAGGGGCGAAAAGAAGGGCACTTTAGTGCGCGTTTTGGCTCCCAAGAGGGCACTTTAGCACGCGTTTTGGCTCCCAAGAGGGTATTATACAAGAGGGCACTTTAGCGCGCGTTTTGGCTCCCAAGAGGGCACTTTAGAGTGTGTTTTGGCTCCCAAGAGGGCACTTTACAAGAGGGCACTTTAGCACGCGTTTTGGCTCCCAAGATGGCACTTCAGAGTGCGTTTTGGCGCCAAAGAGGGCACGTTGGCGTGCGTTTTGGCTCCCAAGAGGGCACTATACAAGAGGGCACTTTAGCGCGCGTTTTGGCTCCCAAGAGGGCACTTTAGAGTGTGTTTTGGCTCCCAAGAGGACACTTTACAAGAGGGCACTTTAGCACGCGTTTTGGCTCCCAAGATGGCACTTCAGAGTGCGTTTTGGCGCCAAAGAGGGCACGTTGGCGTGCGTTTTGGCTCCCAAGAGGGCACTTTAGCGTGTGTTTTGGCTCCCAAGAGGGCACTTTAGAGTGTGTTTTGGCTCCCGAGAGGGCACTTTACAAGAGGGCACTTTAGCACGCGTTTTGGCTCCCAAGAGGGCACTTTAGAGTGCGTTTTGGCTCCCAAGAGGGCACTTTAGAGTGTGTTTTGGCTCCCGAGAGGGCACATTAGAGCGCGTTTTGGCTCCCAAGAGGGCACTTTAGCGTCTCACAGCTTCAGTGTCTCTGAGGTCATTAGGCAAGGCGAGTCTATTTGTAGAGCACAATTCATACACAAGGCGACTAAAAGTGCTTTTCAGTGGTATAACATAACTGAAAAGACATTAGAAATGTGCTTTTAAACATTAAAACATGTTGATGAAAGAAAGTAACTTCAAACAAAAAGGTTTAAAAGAGACAAGACAATAAAAGTGATGTAGCAGTTAAAGACATTGATCAAAGTCTTACAATTGCTTCAATAAAAAGCAGCAGCAACAAAAAGGTTTTCAACCCTTAATTAAAGGTGGTGATAGTTGGAGCGGACAGGCCGGGTGGTGGCGCAGCAGCAGGGGAACCCGCCACTGAGGTCCGACAAAGACAGGAGTCGGTGTCTGTCCAGGGAGAGGAAACCAAAGAGGTCGGTGTGTTTACCTGAACAACTACAGCTTATAAATCGCAGGAAACGGACATTAACAGATCGACTGTGTGAGCTCACAGTTTGAATCAAGCGTAACCATGAAGCCAGCCAATCAGACGCAGAGTACGGGGGGCTCTACAATAACACCTGATTTCCAGCTAACACACAGTTCAGTTCACACGGATGGATCAGAACCGTGGTGAATCCTGGACTGGTGAGTTCTGGCTCCTGTACTGATGAAACAACCTCATCACTGGTGTTGTGAGTTGACTTAAATGTCGGTGCAGGATGAAACTGTGTATCGCTGTGTTGACATAAAAAAGGTTTTTTTATGTGGTTGAAACGATATCATCTTACATAATTTGGTATTTGAAAAAAAAAGACGATTTTGCTTCTGGTTTCCTGTTGTTGAGGAAGCTCCACCTTTATATCAAGAACACTTTGCTCTGAAATCAAAAACCACACATCCTTTCTCTCGTTTCTTGTTTTTCTGTCTTTCTCACCTCCTCCCTCCTCCCTCCTCCCTCCCCTGGTGTTATTGTGACAACACTCTGACAGCTGAGCGTGGCGACAGGCTGTTCTCCGGTTGAAAGGGGAATGGGTAATTTTTCACACCGCGGATATCAGATTTGAAATATCTTCCTCTCACCCCGGGACCCTTAGCTCATTAAATCAATCCTGTGTGAAGGGTGGTGCATGCTGGGTAGGCAGGAGGGTGGGGTGGGGGGGTGGGGGAACCTGTGAGCCATTTGTGGGTCCTGACCCGTAATTTTGAGAAACCCCCCGCAGTAATGCAACACCTCTGGTAACGAGAGAAGTCGAGGGGTGCTTTGAACGTCGGAGGTCTTCAGCAGCTTGTTGTCATATCTGCCAGATGATCTACTCAGATTCTCACGCTGAACTTTTTTCTTCTTCTTCTTCTTCTTCTTCTCTGCCTTTTTTTTTTGGCGTGTCCGTGTGTGTCCTCGCGGGGATGACTGAGATGCAAAACAGCACTCCGTCATAAAAAACATTCCTTCACGGTGAATAATGGCTGAAAGGAACTCCGCAGGAAACTTCTCTCGGCTCGTTCACGCTGCACATCTGAACCGTCATTTTTCTCTTCCGCTCGTTAATAATAATGATAAACTTTTATTCATTTGGGCACCTTTGAAAAAAAAAAAGAGTTCACAAAGTGCAAAAGCAGGAAAATGGAGAAGACAATGATACAGAATAATGGTGCAAGTAAAAGGTATAAAAGTGATACAACAGGCAATTTAGATGATTAAAAGAATAGAGACAACAGAGGAAGGATGGAGAACAGATGAAGAGATAATGAGCAGGGAAAGGAATGAGAGTAAAGACAAGGAATTAAAAACAGATAAATAGTCTGAGAGCTGTAAAAAGATAAAAGATGGAAGGAAGGAAATTAAGTCTATAAAAGAAGAAGTGATTTAAAAGAAGCAATGAAACACCGATGATCCTGAAGCCGGCGATCAGCTTTTTATTCTGTAGGAAACAAATGTCCTCTTTTCTTTTTTGTATTTGAGATCACTTCCATGTGTTCTTGTTTCCACGTCGGGGTTTGATCTGCTCTAATTGTGCACACCTGAGACTACTTACCTGGTTTTACAGAGGATGGACTGTGAGCGTGCATGCTGAGATGTTCGCTCCACGAAAAGAAAAGACAAACAAGTAAAGATGAACTTTAACTTCCGGACAGATGTTTAAACTCCCTGCTGGGAAAAAAAACAGCATAGACCAGCACCAGAACCCAACATAGGCTGGTCTTGCTGGTGACTGGTCACCAGCAAGACCAGCCTATGTTGGGTTCTGGTGCTGGTCTATGCTGGGAGGTGTTGGGATCTTAAATCTACAGCGTGTAACACAATGTTGGGGAGAATATCTCGTCTTTTATTCTGTGATTTGGGCTCGCTCCTTCTCTGGTTTCCTCTCCGTCTGCGGTCCCCAGAGGAGGATTTTCCCAGAAATTCCCACGCCTTCTTAGAAGCGGCTGAATGGAATTCCTCAAGCAGCTTTTCTCCTTTACGTTTTTTTTCCCTCCTCACTGTAAAGGAAGACTGCGGGCCTCCATTCATTCTCCACGCCTCTCTTTCATCTCCCTCTCGCTCTCTCCCACTTTCTCTTTCTTACGCTGCCTTCTTTGTCCCTCTGCTCTCGCTCTCCCCATCCACAGTTTGTCTCACTTTCTCTTCCTGCCTATTCTTTCTTTCCTTCCTTCTTTCTTTCTTTATTTCTCTCTTTCTTCCTTCCTCGTCCTCACACGATGCCGACTGCAGTGACCGAACCGCTTTAAAGTCGAGCTCTCTCTTGTTTTCTTTAAGACTTCATCCCCTGTTTGTTTTTCGTTGACTGACTTTGACAGGAAGTTGTGGTAACCATAGAAACGAGAGCAGCTTCACCCGTTTCTGCGGTCTGCGGTCCTACACACACACACACACACACACACACACACACACACACCCACACACACACACACACACTAAGAAGCATCAGCTGTGTGTCTTTCCATCTTTCTTCTTCTTCTTCTGTGATGTTTTTTCTTTTTTTGTTTCGTGCCGCCACAAGACGACGAGCTGCAGGGAAACTTCCTGTCAGAGAAGAAGTTGACGTGAGATGATGGCGTACTTCTAGGAAAATCACAAAAAAAGAAAAAGTGTAAATACCAGCTGTCTTTCTGTATCTGTATTGGTTGAAACGTCGTGCTCGTTGCATGTCGGGTTTTTATTTATCACGTCTGCAAGAAGTTGTTTGTGGTCGTCTTTCTTTCATCACCTCTCGCCAACAGCTTCCTGTCTCATGTATGCAAAGGAAACGGCACATAATATAACTTCAGATACAGTACAAGAAAGATTTGACACTTTCATATAACCCTCATCTATTTATTAATCAACCCCTTCAATGACAGTCGAGCAAGCGTGAACCTCAGTCAACCTTCAGAATCAGAATCAGAATCAGCTTTATTGTGACCACAAACAAGGAATCTGACTCTGGGAAAACTTGCTCTCGATGTCTAGGGAATCATTTTTAAGCATTTAATCTCATCTGTGCAAATAAATTAGTTTCAAGAAGATTTATCCTGAATTTCTGATGAGGTTTTGACATTGATATCATTTTATTTGATTGTATTTTTAAGTTTAAAGTCAGATTGGTATGTTTTTTCTTTTACATGAATCTTACCTAAACAATATTGTGGGTGTATATTTGGTATGTACAATGAGTTCTATATCAACATATAATTTTCCTGCTTGTGTAAGACTTGTGTTTTGGCAGTGCAACCTGGGTGGAGGCCTCAGGCAGAACCAGAACATGCTGCAGGGATTAATATATTTCATCCTGCCTGCTGGGAGCGCCCCGCCAAAATTAGGCAATAACTAGATTAATGATGTGTTTGGCAGGAGAGCGACGGTGGAAAGCTACAAAATCCCTCTCTTGTGAAGGGTTACCTCGATTTAGGTGTCTGATGCTAAGTAGCACATACATCACACTGGTTTTTTTGAGTCTATACAGGAGTAATTGATGTAACATAAAGCAGGGAGGAGCAGGAGGAAAGAACAGGCTGTATCAGCAAACCTTCCCTGTGTAAATAGAGATTAACTGAACAAAAAGTCCTCAGCGGGATGTTTTCCTTTAAGCCATGTCTCTTTGCCGACTTCAGTCATCCGTCAGCGCAGGTGAAAGGGGATGACGGCACGCCCACTGTTCACACAGGCAGGTATTATCCCATTTACCCATAAGGCCGTTCAGCCGTACAGTATCTTTACTGTCTGAGGCGACGCTGTGGAGGCACTCGTGCTGTCAGTGAAGCGAGACGGCAGATAATTCACTTTACAGTTTGAATTCAAGGAGGATTAACGCGCTGGTAAATAAACAAAGTTATGGATAAAGACGGAGGATTAACTGCTGTACAAGTTCTGTTCTGTTCTGTATTCTATAAGGTCTTTAAGCAATAATTAGTAAGTGTTGCATGCAGCAGATACTTAGCAACAGTTGCATTAATTCAGAGTTGTGTTTGTATCTACCTGATGAGGAAAATAAGTGCCAGTATGCCGTCATCACTTCCTGCTCCTCCACACACACAGAGCTTGGAAAAACAATAGATGCAACCAGGACTGATTTTATCTGTGTTGACAAGGAGGTTCCCGTCAACTCGCCCCGAGCACAGAGACATCCCTGCAGCAGAGAGCGACACTGAGGCTGATCTTCCTCGGCATCGTTTCAAGAATATTTGCGTCCAAACGGATCCATTGTAACCGACTCAGCACGCTGTAGTTCATGTTCCAGCCAAGTTGGTGCTTGAAATTCACCAAAAATGCAGAAGAAGAGACGGAGCATGTGCATAAAGCTTGCACGATGTATACAAACACACAGTAGAAGAAGAAACGGAACACAACAAGAAGAAGACGAAAATGGCTAGTCAGTTGTCCATAATCCTTTTTCGCTCAGCGTAGTGGCAGAGCAGCAGAATATTTTGCCCTAGTGTACCCTGATAGGCTCAATATCTTCTGCAGCAGGAACACAAGCATGTAGTCCGCCATTGTTGTTGTTGTTGTTGTTATGAGACGTCGCGGGGTTAAGAGGTCGGAGGCTAGAGGTCGAGGGGTGGGGCGATGGCGCAAAGTGTGCGGATTCGCTGTCCACACGAGAACACAAGGGCGGCGTTTTTTAAATTTGTCCACCCCGAGAGCAGGTTTGAAAAAAGTGCGTTTACAGGATCCATTTAGACGGATCGGCCAAACCGATGCAAAACATGTGTTTCCATGTGTATGGGCCCTGAGAGGAGAGCAGCAGGTGTGTGGGAGGGGTTTGACAGGTGAAGAGGTCGGTTTGTTTACTCGGGAAACTACAACATCCGAATACGTCCAGATGTGGTGACTGTCATGCACAAATCAGCAATGACAATGAAAAGTTAGCCGGCGGGCTAGTGAGCTATCGAGGGCATTTTTAACAACCTGGCAACCCTAAAATGATTCAGATTAATCATTATTTCTCAAAGTATCTACAAATTATTTATGAACCATTAATAAAGTTTATCAATTGAAGTTGTAAAGCTTCATTAAAGGCGCCCTTTTCTTTTGTTTGCTCATCACTTTCTTTTTTCATAAATCACCTACAGCACTCAGATCTACTGACACACGCCCTAACCACAACATTAACACACACACACATGCACACACACACACACACACACACACACACACACACACACACACACATTCAAAGGAAGAATCCCATGGGAACTGGTGTGTGGGTGTGTTTGACTTGGAACATGTTCATCTCTGCCAGGTATCTAACACACACACACACACACACAGATCAAGGGTGTGTGTGTGTGTGTGTGTGCGTGTGCGTGTGGGTGCGCGTGTGGGTGTGCGTGTGTGTGTGTTTGCTTGCAGATAAAGAGCAAAGAAACCGGAAACGTCTCAGCGCTGTTGCCAGATCTTCACACCGCACCTTTGTGTGTGTGTTCTTTTATTACATTTCTGTCTGTTTATGAGCAGGAAGTGCAGGTTTTTGGTTTTTAGTCATCTCTCGGTTCATCAGCTGATGTTATCGCAGCTCCGATCGGTAACTCCTTTCACACACCCGAACATCGTGTTACTACAGTTCCATATTTTAAAAATGACAGTTTTTTTAGCTCCTGGTTTCAGACTCTCGGGCACATCCTGTAATCAGGCGGCATTTGAATATCACCTTTTATGGGTCGGATTGCCACCGTAACCTTTATCAGCTTTAATTCAAAGGATGTGATTGGCTTTGGAAGCCTGGAGGGTTCAGTTAAATGCTAACAGCCAAGACAATAGTAAAAGTCTCGTCCCTTAGACGTTTGATGAGTGTTTCAACATCTAAAACAGGCGACTAGTTTGCAAAGCTCTTAAAACATTTACAAGTCTTTTCACTAACAGTTCTGAAAAACACCTTCGTTGAGGTGCCTTTGAAATACATTTTGACCTGCATAGAAAGTGATGCATGATATATATTGAGCTGTGCAGTTGTTTAAAACTGATGCATTGTATCTTTAAAGGTGCATTCCGTGCTGTCATGATGTCAGACCTGGTATAAATGTTACTTTAGAGTTTGCAATCTGTACCAGCTGCAACCAGCAGCCTTTCCTTTCCGGCCCATCGGGATGAATTTAGACCGGTAATGACGATGCTTCCTCTGAGCCGTGATGTTCAATAATTTATGACCAGATCAAATCAGTGTGTCGGTCATAAGTCTTGGCTCCGCCGGGTTCTGAGAAATGTCGGCGTAATTGAGCTTCAAA
>NC_044192.1:4481357-4562758 GCF_900880675.1 Sparus aurata | reverse complement strand
GTCGAAAATCACAGTACATCTGCTCATATTGACAAGTTCTGTGAAGGAGAGTTGGTTCTTGTTCAGTTCTGTGAGCTGATATACAGGAGCGGCTCAACAATTATATCTGCAACATTGATCTGATCAGAATCAAATCATTCCCAGGATGCTTTGTGAGTGACAGGTGCCCCGCCCCTTTTATGTGACATCAACGACGTCATGATTTCCGGTCAGCACTGGTCTGGAGTCAGCTGAGGACAGGAACAATCCCTGTCAGTAGTTTTTACTATGTGGGTCACACACAGCTGTCTTTCTGTGATCAGATAATAAAGCTCCTTTGAGATGAGCAGCTAAACTTTGATCTGTTGAAGTTTTCTGAAAGCAGACTTTGTTTGTCAGAGTGTTTCATCAGACAGAGATTCAGTCAGTTCTGTGTTTCTGACAACATCACCCTTCTTCTGTGTGAAACAAACACACACATTACAATCAGTCATCATTCACACTGACACACAAACTGAAGCAGCTCAACACACTTCAGTCAAACAGCAGCAGGTGGCGCTAATGTCTCTGACAGGTTTCACTTCCTGTGGCTGCTGGATGAAAACAGACACCTGGTGCAGAACAGCAGCAGCAGATGTTTGTTCTGCATGAACAGTTAACGCTCCAACTGTAAGAATAAATAAATGATAGTAAATAAAACATGGAGCTGTTTCTCTGTCAGACGCTTCCACCTCATCAGCAGCTGTCACCTCTGGCAGCAGAAGATCAAGTCCCTGTTCTCAATCCTACTGACAAAGTCCTGAGAAGAACCAGCCGTCAGCAGGTGTGGAACATGTTCTCTCCTCACAGACTCAGGCCTTGTTACACACACATGAGGATTTCTTTGCATTCAGCTGTGATCTCCATTCATGAAGCTGTCAGTGAGCTAAACTGTGGAGTCTTTTGTTGCCACTATCCCAAACTAGTTTGAAGCGTGTTGATGCCATCAGATTCACAAGAAGCTCAGAAATCAACACAGTTTATTAGTTTGAACCTGAAATATCTCGTCTGTGTATATTGATTAAATACAAGATGAAATAACTGCAACTGCATTCTGTTTTATTCACGTTCCAACTTTTGCAGAAGGTTCTCAGTCATCCAGGTCACAGTAACTCTAAATGCTGAATCGTAGACAACTGGACATGTTTCAGTTTCCTGAAGACGTTTAGAGGCTTCTTCAGTTCTAACTAACTGGAGAGGAGTCAACAGTCAGTCTGTTGTTGTTCTGTGGTGGATTTTTGTGTTTTGGTGTTTTGCTTCCTGCTGTGTTTGCAGAGATGCACTGAAAGGCGGATTGCTCACTTTCTGCCTCACTGTCCACTTCAACTATTTACAACAAAGTGTAACATCGTCAGGCTCTTAACTCTGTGTGGGAGTGTCCTTACAGAGTCACCAGGGCCACTTGTAGGTCGTTGACCCAACTGACCTTCATGCTGGAAGGTGGAAAAATCTGACCTTTTTGTCTAAACTTCACCTGCCAGGTTGCAAGGAGTAACTCTGTACATCAACAACGTCAACAGCAAACCTGAAACGGCACATTGAACTAAAGCACCCGGCGAGCCGTTCAAGGTCTGTGCGAGTAAATAAAAAATCACAAGACAGCAACAGCGAGCAAAAAAACAGATCCTCTACCACCCAAATCACATTAACGGCGTACAGTACAGTCTGTTGTGTCATTCTACATGTAAAGTCGGCACCGTACATCAGCTGAGACCTGCAACTCATTCCAAACCGGAATTATCAGGAGAGCAACGCTTGATTGTAGAGTGCAGCACACACACACACGTTCAACACCTCACACACTTTTTCCTCGGAACAATGAGTCATGTAATCACTGATGTGTTGCAGCAGGTATGAGGAGAAAGAAAAGAGTGACTTCAGGTGAGAGCTGGAGCGTCTCATCACAACCCTCCTCTGTTGTCTTAATGCAGCCAAATGTGATCACAGAGGTTTGACTTCGTCACAGTCATGAACATGGGAGCTGAAACAAACACATTTCAATTAATATTCAGCTTTACTCTCCATTCATGAAGTTGTCAGTGCAGTAAACTGTCGTTTGTTAGAAGCTTTTAAACTGACGTATCTGAAATATTGTTTCATTCAAACTGTTTTAATGTCTGTAAAATAGAGATCGTCTCAGAATCACACCCAGAAATTATAATCACTTTTATTTCTATGATCCCAGTCTTGATCGCCATAGTCTGTGGTTACCAAGGCAACGTGTCAAGCTCTATATGATTGGTTGATATTAGTCTAAGAGGAGAACAACGTGCACCTCCGCCATAGTCTGTGGTTACCAGGGCAACCTATCAAGCTCTATATGATTGGTTGATATTAAAGTCTAAGAGGAGAACAACGTGCACCTCCGCCATAGTCTGTGGTTACCAGGCAACGTGTCAAGCTCTATATGATTGGTTGATATTAAAGTCTAAGAGGAGAACAACGTGCACCTCCGCCATAGTCTGTGGTTACCAGGGCAACGTATCAAGCTCAGATATCTCAGTTAACGGTCGGTCGCGTGCAGTCAGCTTCTCTAACCGCCGCTAGCTAAACACATCTCTGCTCTGAGCTAACGTTAGCTGTCACCGGGACAACATGTCGGGATTTAAACTTCCACCGACAGCAGCTCTGGAGAGTCTGGTCGTGTTTCTGTGGCTGCTGGCGTCGTTTGGGAAAATACTCAGTCAGGAAAACGGTAAGACAGTTAAAATGCACTATTGGGTTTTTGGCCATGGAGACGCATCCTCCTCCTCTGGAAGGTGGAGGATGTATGGCGGGTGGATAGTGCCAATGCAAGGATTACCAGGAGACGGAGAAGGAGCAACCTCCCCTTCCGTAACCGCCTGACCGTGTGGATTTTTGAATGGTAGTGAATATGGCAAGCCGTTTTAACATTTAGTCGAACCCACACTCCTATCTGTGATTGCATTTTAGATAGCCATAATCGCATTTCTCCTAGTCAAAATTGTATTCTTACTAGTCAGATGGTAATTAAAGATATCCGTAAATAACATTCTTACTAGTAGAAATGTTATTTTAAGATATCTACAACTTTGATTGTACTAGTCAAAACTGAATTTAAGACATCTAAAAATCCTTAAAAAGTATTAGTGGCCGTTTTAAACATTTAATAGCTAGACAGGATATGTATTGTAGATATCTGTATATTCAACTTCTTCCTAGTCAAAAAGAACATTTCAGATATCCACAATGACATTCTGGATATCTAGAATGAACATTCTGGATATCTGCAATTGAATTATTACTAGGAAAAACTGCCATTTCAGATATCTTCAATCCAATTGTTACTAGTCATAATTTTCATTTCAGATATCCAAAATGAATAACTATGTAATTTTAAATATCCAAAAATACATTGTGACTAGTAAAAATGTCATTACGGATATCCACAATTCGTATGATGACTAGTAAAAATTCAGTTGTGGACATCTGTATATATGTTATGGATATCCATAATAACATTTTTACTAGTCAAAATGTATTTTTGGATATTCAAAATTACATTCTGGATATCTGGAATAGTTATTCATTTTGGATATCTAAAATGAAATTATGACTAGTAACAATTGGATTGAAGATATCTGAAATGGCAGTTTTTCCTAGTAAGAATTCAATTGCAGATATCCAGAATGTTCATTCTAGATATACAGAAAGTCATTGTGGATATCTGAAATTGAAAGCCCAATACACATGAATGGCAAAAAGTGACGTCATTTGTCCTAGGAAGAATGTTATTGTGGATAGCTGAAATGACAGTTGTGGATAGGAGGAATGCCATTGTGGATATCTGAAATGTTCTTTTGACCAGGAAGAATTGAATTACAGATATCTGCAATACATATCCAGTCCAGCTATTAAATGTTTAAAACGGCTTTGCCATAATGGAGACGCACCCTCCTCCTCTGAGAAGGTTGAGGATGTATGGCGGGGTGGATAGTGCCAATGCAAGGATTACAGGAGACGGAGAAGGAGCAACCTCCCCCTTCCGTACCGCCTGACCGCGTGGATTTTTGAATGGGAGTGAATGGGACGGCAGATGAGACACCGGCGGCGACTTCACGGCGAGTGCATTGAAAGAACGTGTATTGACGGCGACGTGACGATGGCGGATGTTAGAACTACTAACAAAATATACGCCTGAAACACACGTCGTCACCAAAGTACGTCGTGTACAAAGTATGTCGTCACACTCAGATTTTTTTAAGATGAAAGATGCAACATGTAAGAATTGGCAGACTATAAGTGCTCAAAGCAAATAGAGGGCAGCACATCTCTAGTATAACTATTAACAGCTAATGTGGGGACAGTGGCTTAAAAGGACACCCCCCCTACATATTTGTTTATTTGTTACCTCAATAGCTCACCTGGTAGGAGTTCTGCAACAAATACCCATTGCAATTTTTACTGGAGCGGCACGAGTTCGAGTCCTGCTGTGTTTCCTTTTTTTTTCTTCAGTCCGGTATATTTTATTATTATTTACCATTAATCAGTATATGAATCTGGTGGAAACATGCAATAGACAAAATAAAGTAGACCTATTTAATAAATGTTACAGGCTACATGAGATGCTGATTAAAAACAATAAAAACAATCTTGTTAATTGGTTGGTTGATGGTTTCCAATAACTACTCTTGCCCTCTACGTGTGCTGAGAGTAGCCTACTGTAAAGTTTACATAGGCCATCTATGTATAAGCCAAACAGAACCGATTTATGGAGACCACAACTGATGTGAATTAAAAAGTTGACATTGTGCGATGTGCGTGTGTGCGTGGGGGGTGGGCACTATGGCGAGGTGTGGCCACGTACTTATCAACGACGACTTGCACTGGCGACGTCAGCCAGTTTCAGACGTTGATGTCACACGAGAGTCTCCTGCGGTTTAGGGTTACCCTGGCACTATCCACGCGCCATAGAGGATGCTCCTCTGTGGCCGATGAAAATGCACTGTATTTTAAGATGTTTTAGTTTTTTTCCCCACACAACTTTGCAAAGCAATGTAGAGAAATGTGTTTGTGTTGCGTTAATAATGGTGTGTGTGATAATATGCACATGTTTCTAACCTCTAACCTCTCTGAGTAAGAAGTCAGAGTGTAAAGAAAGGCTGCAGGTTGTCCAGCGTTGTGAATATCTCTTTGGACAGTGTGAGGTTCTGTCAGCCTGCAGGTCAGCAGGTCAGAAGCAGCTCCACACGCATCAGAAAATATCTCTCTTCAAATGTTTCTGAACACAGTTTTCATATCCAGGTCATCCAGGTCTGATGATGTCATCACTGAAATAATGCTGAAGCTGCATTAGTCACACAAAATGATTTATCAAAGCTTCTCCTGAGGGAGAATATTTCAGTAGGTGTGATGTGGAGGAACATTTATCGACATAAATAATTTGATTACTAAGTAACATGCTTGTAAACTGGAGTTTCAGAGCAAATGTTTTCACCTGACAGCTCTCTGTTGAACATAATGATTAAATCTACTTTATTTTTCATGTCCAGGTTTCAAAGTGGCCATGAAAGAAGGCAGTGATGCTGTTTTACCCTGTTTGATCAGCACAGCGGAGAACATCGTAGAAAAGATCTTTGACTGGGAGAAAGATGGTCAGAGGGTGTTCATATATCGTTTAGGCTCTCATTCCAATAACGGCCACACAGGTCAAGATGAGCAGTTCAGAGGTCGAGTGTCACATTTTCAAGATCAACTAAAGAAAGGCAACGCCTCCATAAAGATCCAGAATGTGAAGATGGCCGACAGCGGGAACTACAGCTGCATTTTTCCACAACTTCAACTGAGAGAAACCTTCTACATTCAGCTTGTTGTTGGTGAATATTTTCATTTAAACAGTTAATTTGCTGTATGAAAGATCTCCAGCTGTTGTTGTAGGTTGACTGTCGTTTCTTCTGAGTCCTTTTAGTCTCCTGTTACAATCAGTTACACCTGTTGACACCTGATAATCTCTTACAGTTGTCATGTTCTCTACATCTACAATATCTTTCTAACTTAGAGATACATTTGAAAACGTTTGATTCTTACGGAAGTTACAGAATCTTTTTTTACTGATTTTTTCAGCTGATACTGAAACAGATAATTACCTGCTTCTCACGGATGCTGATAAGATAACCAGTCATTTCACACCTTTTGTTAAAACTTGTAGACTTTCTCCTCCTCTCTGAGCTTCTGTGGAACATTGTATTGCAAATTGCAATTGCCTTATGATTCTCTGATATCTGTAAACTATCGACACTGGTGACCACATTTTTGCTCACTACTCTTCTTCATGTGTAGCTTTTAAGGTTCGTATCACCACCTTCTGAGTGTGTAGATGCTGCACTCAGCGAAAATGATTTAACTTCAGATTATCGGCTCTCTTCAAGGTTATTATCATCAAATGACCAGTAATATAAATTGGTGCATTTGTTATGGATCCTTATGTTCTTTAAAAATGAAACTATTTTAAAATATTTTTTTGAAGATTTACATCTTCAGTGTGCTCGGGGCTGAGAGTTACTGCCGGAGTAGATAAGTTAGAGAATATTGTGAGATGAACAAACATGACGTGTTTTTTAATGGTATTTGATGGAAAAATATAGAATGACACCAGCCTTATCTTTAGGGGTCGGTGATTGGTCCTTAAACTAATCAACATCTATTGAGTCCCAATCTCCAAAGTAAATTGATTTTTTGATTTGCACCATTAAAACACAATATTGCATTAAAGATTGTTTTGGGAAAAGCTCTTATATGAATGAAAAACCATAAAGAAAACAGATCAGCCATGTCTGCTCACTAGACTTGTTTCAATGTGGATATGTAAAAATATTTTCTCATGGATTTTTATTTTCTTGCTTTCCTGATAAATCAATAACCTGCAAGTTTTCCTTCTGCCTGCCTCCAAGACCTTTTCTGTGTCTGCTTGGTGGAGGAGCTGCAGCTCTTCTTCTGCTCTCTAACCAGTCTGCCTGTAATCTCAGCCTGTAATCTTGTTTTATATTCCAGCAGCAGGACTCTGGTAGGTCACCTGTAGGTGCAACAGTGTGAATTTGTTGTATTCTCAGGCACAGTGACCCACTCATAGAAGTATTGCTCCATAGTGTGACTAGAGACTGATTTTACATTTGGACAGAGCCATCCTAACTGTTTCCCCTGCTAATAGTCTGTATGCTAAGCTAAGCTAACTAGCACTAACTGCTGCTTGTGGTTTCAATCTTCTAACTCTGCAACATCTCTGCAAAACTCTGCAAAAAGGAAATTAGAAGCTGCTGAGTGGAGTGTTGCCTAATTACTTCTTCCTGCTTATTTCAAGAGAGATTCTGACACTTCTTGTCATCCATTTAATACGTGTATGAAAGTTTAAGAATGCAGCTCCTCATCAAATATGTGACCTTTGTTGTGTGAATTAGCGCCTCTGCTCGTGTTGTAAAATGAATCCAGTAATAACATGTTGACAATCACATGACAAGTTCATAAAATCGCCCATTCATGTCACAAGAACTAATCTTCTTATTTATCTTTCAGAACGGAATCTGAAAGACCGATCAGGAGAAACCAGAGGTGAGTGATGATGTCACTGATCTCTGTACCTGTAAGGTGTGCTACAGCTCTCTGTGCTCAGTATCATCCAAAGGTTCTGATGCAGTAACTCCATGTAGACGTGTTGTTCTCACAGTGCAGCAGGTTGACAATGAGCAGAGGAACCAACCAACATCCTGTCAGCTGATCACTTCATGGAATCAGCTTTGATTGCTTCTTAAAACCATAAAAGTCTTCAAAGTTATTTTGTTAGATGTAACCCTGAAGCATTTTTACCCTGGTATCTTTAAAGACAGGAGGATTAATAGGCGGTGAGTTCTGATTATGATGATGTTACTGATCTCTACATCTGCAGTGTTTATCAGCTGTTGAGACACCAACACAACGTTCACTCTGGTCCACTTGATATTTTTCAGTCCGGCTTGTGGATTTCAAAATGGACTCTGAACGGAACTCAGTGTCCCAGAATTCCCCATTCTTCACACCTAGGTACAAAATTCAGCTTTGAGCTACTATTGGTCAGGGTGACAGACCCCCCTCCGAGCAGATAGTCAAAACTCCAGCGCCTTCCTTGTTCTTCCTCTCTTACTCTCTACTCCTTCGACTTCTTATCCTTAAGGCCTCCTCTCTATCTCCCCCCTTTAAGGGGCTGCCTGCCCTCAAGATCTCGTCTTCTGGTCTAACAGCTGCTGAGAGCTGCAAGCTGCATTTGCAACAGGCCCAAAGAACTTCCCCTCACTGCAGCGACACAAGGTCCTGCCGGTATTCCAGATCAGTTAGCACCAGCAGCTTTGACGCAAAGCTTGCCAGCTAACTTCACAATCTGAGGAACACCAAGCAAGTTAGCACCGAGCTGCTATCCCTGCAAAGGAAGGAGCAAACTGTTTCCTCCTCTGCCGACTTTCATCAGACCTTGCACAGCAAGAAGAGCATTCAGCATTGGAGTTCCAACCTTCTCCTGCAACCACCAGCACCTTTTCTTCAAAGACTGCTATCGTTGAACTGGGTTTAGATAGCATCGCATAGCACGGCTAAGCACAGGAGTTTAAACTCTGGTTGATGTGATGCACATGTGTTCAATTTATGTGTTTGTTCACTGTTTGGGTGTTATTGTGATGTCAGGTGAGGTTATCGGTAATTTGCTTTCCTAGACGGCTAATTTGACGTTGGTTGAATTATGCTTAACACAGACTCAGGGTCTCTGCATGCAACTAACTATCTTCTCTAAACTGGCATCACACACACACACACACACACACACACATTCCTTAAGCCATTATAATTGCGATGCGACAAAGCTTCAGAGAAAGTAGAATACTTTCAAAAGTTTTAATGGGATTTGAAAGATGAGCCTTTCAGCCAGTTAACTTCTTGAATTCCCTGAATTCTGAGAGTGTGATACACAAGGTGGAATGTGAGGTTTAATGAGGTTGAACAGGTTTGAATACAGCCACAGTCAGTGAAGGTAGAAACACTAAAACATGCCATTATTACATTTCAATCATTGTATTTTTTTTAATGATGTTCACAGGTGCATCAAAGCCCATCATCACCACACCTGATAAAACAAAGGATCAGTTGCTGCTGCAGTGTGAAGCTCGAGGAGCTTCTCCAGAACCTAAAGTGGAGTGGCAGGACAGCTCTGGAAAGATCCTTCCTGCTGAGGAGCCTCAGGTCTCAGAGAGAGGAGGTCGTTACTACGTTACCATCAACATCACTGTGACCAAGACAGGACGCTACCGCTGTGAAGTCACTCAGAAGGAACTTTACCATCAGATTCATTCTGAGGCCTTAGTGTTTATCAGTGGTGAGTTTTGTGTCTTGATGTTTTTACTCATCAATTATTTTAATTGTTAAAGTGTTATTAGTTTGCAATATTTTAGACACCTTTGAAGGTTGCTCTGTGTCTTCTATGTTCAGTGTGCTGTCCATGATCTACAGTAACACTTTGAATTTTACATGAACAACAGCTGTGGCTCAGTGGGCAGAGCGGGTCGTCTAGTGATCGAAAGGTCATCAGGTCGACTCCCAGCTCCCCCTAGTTGCATGTTGAAGTGTCCTTGAGCAAGATACTGAACCCCAAATTGCTCCTGATGAGCAGTTGGCACCTTGCATGGCAGCCTCCGTCATCAGTGTGTGAACGTGTGTGTGAAGATGTCATGTGTTGTACAGCGCTTTGACGTTAGACTGGAAAAAGCGCTATAGAAATGCAGACCATTTACCATGAACTCTTGTGATGTGTTTCAGAGAAACTCTGTGAGAACTGCTTCACCAGAGAGAGTCTTGGATGGATGAGTGGAACAGCGTTAGCAGTTTTCATTTGTTATGTAGTTCTTGCTGTGCTTGTGTTCGTTAGCTACAAAGTGCTTCACAGTGGTCTGAACTCAAGGTAAGTTAATGTTATGCACTGTATCAATATATATATCAACACATCATATTCAGACATCAACATTACAGAAACATTCAGTGCGTTTACATGCACAGCTTAGTTAGATTACAGGCATAGTTCGACTATGCTACTCAATCGGACAGCTGCAATTATCCGAGTATACATGCCGGTGAGAAAATCGAATTACTGGCGGAAAGCATGTCATACCCCGGTACGCTGGGTGGCGCTGTATCCATTTCAACTAGTGTTAACGGCTCACGGCTCCTGGGAAAAATCTCGCCCCTGCGCAGAACGCAAAGTCCGATCCGTTCCGCTGGAAACGTATACATGCAGGCGTAATGCGACTTTCAATCGAATAATCTACGTGGTGTAATTCGACTATGAGAAATCCGATCCGGTCCGATTTTAGTCAGACAAAGGTGTATACATGCATCTTAAAGATCCGATCATGTGTGTCATGTAAACGCACTGATTGTGTGATACAATCACGTCCATACAGTTTGTTTCTGTCTCCTCAGATTTGAACCCTTCTGTTTAATTACATCAGGCCTCTGGTGCTAATACTGACTGATTAAATGAAAATAAAATGAAATACACTCACAGATCATTGCTTGAAAGATCTGAAAACAAAGTTTCCCAGAGACGTCACTAAGTCGCCTCTCAACAATGGCGGTTTAAAACAAATTACATTTACTCCACTTTCAACAAATCCCTGAAAACTCACCTCTTCAAAACTGCTGACAATCACCAAAGAAGTTTGTTCTCCTCCTCCACTTTCTGATGTGTTCCCTTTACTCACAGATACATTTTATGTTGTTGTTGTTTCCTTTGTTAAGTGACTTTAGTATCTAGAAACGCACTATACATTTAATGTATCATTATTTTTATTTACAGTACATAAACTTGAGTAACTTTTTTGAGTTGCCGTCAGCTGTACTGCAGAATGTCCTCATATTGTTTTACATAAGTATTTAATAGAACTTATTCTGATCATTCAAATTATATTCTTAATATCTGTAGATATTTATGAATATTTGTGCATTCATACAGGAGTAATGTGTTGCGATGTGAATAGAAAAATAGAATTTATTTTTGTACTCTTTATTTCACAGCGCCTGTGATCCTCTGCTGTAACTAAGATAAGTAAATAAGACTCGGCCTTATTGTGATGTGATGTTGTGAACAGTGAAAATCACTGGTGGGGCTTTAAAAGTCATTCAGTCATTTACTATGAGTACAGGAGGTTTTTGGATTATTTAATCTAGAAGTTGTTGTTTGTTGTTATTTGTGTTGGTTTTGTACTAATTTTGTTAATTGCTGTTTTTGAATAAAGTGTTACGAAAGAGTATTAAAAGACAAACTTGCACTGAATTTAAAATCATTTCAATTCAGCTGGTTTAAACTAAAAACAAGTTATACAAAATAATTTTGTGTTTATTTTATGAATAAAAGTTAAAACAATCAACAATCACATTATATTGTTTCTGGTTTAATTAAACACTGTGTTTGGGGTCAAAGACATTGTTGGTCATTGATCAGTTGAACTGTGTATCAGCCTGAACATGAAGCCTGTCAGCGCTCGTTACTCACTTTAATAAACTGATTTAACCCAAAAGGTTGATGATCATTTCCTGTTCATTCTCATTCAAAGTGCATCAGTTACTTTACACTGGACCGTTTGGTCAGCGGTGCAGGAAATACTCAGATCTGACCAACACAACACAAACACACTCCTCCACCATTAAAGTCCTGCATTCAAAGTAACTCAAGGAAAAGTACACAAGTTTTATCAGCAGAATGCACTTTTAGTTTCAGAGGTAAAATGTCCCTTTGGACCAGTGAAGTTTCTGTTCTGGTCCAGTTATTTGACTGTAACTGTGACTGAAGCAGCATTTTCCTGCTGCAGCTGCAGGTGGAGCCAGTTTGAACTGTTTTAAAATCCTCACCTGGTGTCGCTCCTCCAGATGGTCACCAGGTAAATCTGAGGGGAGAGAAAACAAGAAAATGACAAAGTTCTGACACAGAAAACTTTTTTCTGATCGATGCTTTTTTTTGTGACATACTGAATAATTTGACCTCTTCTGGATTTTAGCAGTTACTAATGAAACCATGTCAGAAGTTAAGAGGACAAACAACCACAGTGGAACTCAAGTATTTTATTTAAGTACAATTGTGAAGAAGTGTTGAAGGAAAACTTCTATTAACGCTGGCAAACAAAACATTCATAGGCAACAATGCAGTGCAGTAAACTGTCTGTTAGAAGCTTTGTTTTAAATCTGACGTATCTGAAATATTGTTTCATTCAAACTGTTTTAATGTCTGTAAAATAGAGATCATCTCAGAATCACACCCAGAAATTAAAATCACTTTTATTTCTTTGATCCCAGTTTGAACACAGAAACATCAGAAAGAGTCACAACACACAGTTTGACAGTTTTCATGTTTTATTCAAACGTTTGTGTCAACTGTTTGATGACTGAAAATAAAACTTTGATTTTTCATGATATTAAAGTTATTTCATAACATTTTAATTCTGACAAACAGAATGACTGTTGGGACAATAACTGTCTGTCATGGGAGGAGTTTAAGGAAACAAATGTTTAATATTCAGGCATTCCTAACTTTGAATTGTAGAGTCAATGGGACAATAAGTGACAGTATACAGAGAAAAAATGTTTTCAAAAAATATCGAATCATATCGTTTAAGCTCTGTAAATTCAGGTTGAGAGTCGAGTCCACAAAGCTGCTCAGCATGGGAAGCTTCAGGAAGCTGCTTCTTCATTTTGAGGAGCATAATATAAAACAAGAAAATCTTTTTTTATACTACGTAAAAGATAAAGAGGACTTTGTTATCATCTTCACATTTACAGTGCGTAGCTGAACTTAGAGGATCTCTGTGCAACATAAATGAATAATGACACATTCAGACATAAATGTTTAACTGTTACAACTGACACACTCAGCAGCAGCAAACTTCACAGCACATGCAGAGAGAGTCACATTTCTGGATCAGGTGGATTCTTTCAACGAGGTCGATGAGTTGGGTTCAGTTTGATGCTCTCTCTTCTCGTCTGCAGGAAGAACAACACAATTTTATCTCAGCATTCATACTTTTTACACAGTCGCAGTTCATACACTGATCACTTTTCAGAAAAAACCAACATCATCAGACACTGAGACATGCACCGTTTGACATTTGAAAGATTAGAAATGAAGAAGTTAACAAATAGAAATAACAAGGTGAATTAATATCAGGCAAACTCATCTCCCATCCACAGTTTGTAATGTTACAAAGGACTCCCACATTAGGCCCTAAAGCAAACTGAACACATATGATGATAGTATGATGAGTGGTTGTTCTCAGGTCAAACAGCTTCCAGCAGTGTTGACTGATCTTTGTCTCCTGGACTATAACAAACAGAGGAAACATTCAAATTCTTAACGTATGTCAACAGCTCCAGGTGACATTAAACAGCCTCCAGGTGTCACATGACACACAGCAGGACAGGATGCCGCTAACGATCACTACACCTTTATTCTATATTCTATATTTGATTACAACAGTTAACAAATAGTTGCATGAACAAGTCTGAACTTATTAACATCCTCCACCCATGATAGCATTTAGAGAGAAACGATGCACAAGGAAAGAGAAAGAAACAAATATACACATACTGTCCAATAGTCATTAATCAAACATCACATAACTAATGAAATAATGATAATAGTAATACACGTACATGTGTATATATACACACTAACTAATGACTGATGTTGGCAGTAAGAGGACGGTTAGATCACCTACAGAACACAGAGGTTCTACTGAGGGCCCGTCCATGAATATTATAAATATGGTTCATCAGATTATAGCAGGTCATGTGACCCAGAGACTCCAGATCAATGCTGGGTCGTTTCACTGCTCTGGATAATTAGGACACAAGTCTTTGTTATAGATTTTAATGCTCGTGATATTCTATATGAATATTTGTTATTAAGTCAGCATTTTTCTCTCAGAAGCTTCCAGATCACTCAAAATGCCACAAAAGTCTTGTTGTTGACTGAGACACACCTCTTTTTATTGAATTATAGCTCCTCATGTTTTTATTAATAACACTTTTATTTGTATAATGTGAGCTGAGCCGGGATGAGCCCCGTCGACTGAGCTGTCAGTCTACAAAAGTCTGTGATCGGGAGGAACTAAAGACCAATAAAAAGAGGAGTGTCACATCCAACCAGGACTGAGTTTGATTCAAGGGGTCACATGACCTGGAAGCTGTTTATGAAGCTGCAACTAATATCTTTAACAAATATGATGACATGTAAATGTTCAAACAGCTTCCAGCAGTCGGCCTGTTGACCGAAGCTCTGTCTCCTGAGAAACATTACAATTCTTAACATATGTCAACAGCTCTATGTAAATACACGTTAGACCAGTTAAAACAGGACACGTAGTGTAACAGGACGTTGGTCCTGATCACGACACCGTGTTTGTTTCAGTCCTGTCACATTTCGCCTTTGTAGGAGACGAGAAATGTTTCCAGTTAAACAGAGTTCAGTGGATTCAGACCAACTGGAACTTGTATAAAGAAAATCCTTCTGCTCTCCTTCTCTGTAATATTCAGGGAGATGAAGGTTCAGTCAGTAGTTTGACTGCAGCAGTACTCTGAGTATGTTTCTTCATTACACTTCAGCTCACATCTCTTCCCTTGGTTTTCCATGTTTGCAGGCTGTACATGCACACTGTGTCGCTCGAGGTGGCTTCTCTGTGTCAGAGTTCACAAATCAGGACAATGAGATGTTGGACGGGAGTTTTAGAATAAAACAGGCTGATGGAGGTCACTACATGAACTGGCCTGATGCAGCTGCATGCACACAGTGTGAAAACATACAGACACGACGGTTACTGAGAAAAAGCTTGTCACGAATATTTCTACTTTGAAGCTGAAGAAACCGGCCAGCTGAGGTCTTACAATAATATCGTCCATCACGACGTTTGGCCGGGACAATATCGAGATATGAAATGTGAATATCGCTGCTCGAGACAGAACGATTATCTGTCTGACTGGTCACACGTCACAGTTAAGACCCTATAAACACTGAGTAATCTAAATCTGCAGAGTAACTAGTAACTAAGCGTTTTAGATGAATGTAGTGCAGTGGAAATATAAAGTAGCACTGAAGCACCACAGTAAAGTTCCTCCCAGTTGGACTTCAGTACAGAACTTCAGTGAATTGTAATTTGACTCATTTTGTCGCTGGTTGTTGACACAGCGAATTTCATCTTCACTGCAAATGATAATCAGTCCCAAATATCAGTTTTCAGCCTGCTGGGTTTCTAATAATGGGTCATGGGCCCAGAAGAGGTCACACGGGTCCAGTTCTGTGGCCCACACCTGGTAATGCTGCTTTTTAACTTCACGACATGTTCTGAATGACTCAGCTGGTCTAAATGAAGTACAGATCCAAAGATCACTGATGTGTTTTTAATCTGTCACAAAGATTCATTTCTCCTTTGAGACCTTGTATTTGACCAGTCGTGTAGAACGAGTGAGAAAACCTTCAGAACCAGCACATGTTGTAAACTGGTTCATCTGTTGGATAACAGCTTCTGCCCCTGCAGCTCTAAAGGGGATTACATGTTGGTCACATCACCAGGTCCTGTTTGCCTTCGCCGGCGGCGGACAGGAGTCAACAGGTGTGCTGCGAGGAGAGAAGCATAAATACCTGTCGTAGAGACGCTCTCAGCATCAGACGGTCTGCAGGTGAAGACAGAAGAGAAGCTGAGAGAAGCAAACATGGTCCGACTGAGCCTCATCGTCCTCGGCTGTGAGTATCCTCTCAGATGTAGCGGAGTACATTTATACAGTCCAGTACTCACTGACTGACTGAGTAAATGTACTTAGTTACTCTCAGTGGCTCCGTATGTGTCACTGACTTTCTTCCTACACGTATGTTGTCATTTTTAATAATGATGTTGGTGCTGAAGGTGAACTGATCCCAGGTGATGATGTTCTGAACGCTCACAGGGTCCAGACACGTTCACACCTGATTTGGTTCTGGTGTTGTGTTACAATGTTGTGTCACAATGTTGTGTTACTGTGTTACAGTGCTGGCTGCAGCTTGGTGTTCCACTGCAGATGCCAGTGAGTTTCTATTCTATTGCTGCTTGTACTGCTTGTTTAAATGATCAGTTTATGAGTGTTAATATAAGAATATATGTACTGGTGATAAATATATGATGTAAATGATGATGGTGATGATGCCACTGCTTGCAGTCTGACCAGTGTGTATGTTCACAGAGGGAATGTTCATCGTTAAGTTTACGACCTCCTACACACAGATGTCCTGCGGTGAGACAACACACACTCTTCTCCTGTCCTCGTCGACTACGTTCAGTCTGTTTGTCAGCTCGTGACCTAATGAAGCGACGTCTTCACTGTGTGACACTTCTCTCTCCTCCAGGTACTGGCCAGGTGATAAAGATCGGGAAGTGTCACAAGATGAGCAAACCATGCCCTGGGCCGACCTTCAGCCCTAACTCTGTGAAGTGTGGCAGCTACAACGCACTCAGATATATAGAGAAGACGTAAGACAACATCCACACGGTTCATGTTCCGTCCACTTGAGGGCAACAATAACATGGTTATTATGGGACAAACGTAGAGATGAGCAGTGTGTGGTCCACCTCTGGTTCTGGTTCTGATCATGTCTCCTCTCTGTTTCCAGATGTAACTTGAAGCAATCCTGTAAGGTCCATAGCTTCCTCAAGAACGGTCCATATGCCTGTCAGTTCTCATGTATCAGGAGGTATTAACTGACTGTAAGTACACACACACACACACACACACACACACACACACACACACACACACTTTTATACTCAAACTGAATGTTTTGAATTAAAGTAACAAGCTCTTTCTTATTATTGATGATTTAAAAGAGCAGTGTGTGGTTCTGGTTCTGGAGAAGAAATCGAAACTGACAGTATTAATATTTGATATTAAAGAGCAATAACACAAAGGTTGTTCCATCAGTCAATAAACGAGCTGTTCTCAGTGGAACAACAGATCCAGAACACTGTGAAGCTCAGCTCAGCAGAACAGAACCGATCAGAACATGGTTGCTGAACACAGCTGATAATAATCCTCAGCAGCTCGTTAACTTTTAAAGACTCTAAAAGCTTCAAGTCATTTTGAAACTTTGGCTGCTTGAATAATTGTTATTAATGTGACGGCACAAATCACTGATGTGTTTGTGATCCATGTTGTGTTTGTTTCTTCTCCTGTTCCTCATCACTGCTCGTGTTTCTTCTGCAGCTGAGGACCAATCAGCTGAGGCCTTTTCAAACTCTGCTGTTCACGGCTGTGGACAGAACACTTTGAAGACCCATCAGACTGATCAGAGGTCAGATCGGAGCTGAAACTGGAGATCCTCGTCCTCCGTCTGAAGTCGTGTATTGAAATGATTCAAACTTGTTCAAACTGAAGGATTTGAAGTGAATAAAATCAAAGTTTTCCTCTGACAACATTTATTTTGTGTTGACTTTTATTTGTCATTGTGCAGCTTCAGTCTTCAGTTGTGTTTTTATGACTTTATTTCATTTCCAGGATTGAGAAGGTTACTTTAAAAATGTAGTCCGATACAGTTACTAATTACCTGTTAAAAAATGTAGTCAGTAATGTAATCCAAGTACCACAATATTAAAGTAATGTAACTTGATTACTTTAAGTTACTTTTGGATTACCTCAATACATGCACATAAAGACAAGAAAGAAGAAATGTCCATAAGATAAGATAAGATAATAATAATGGTGACAATTATTATTAGTGTTATTGTAATTACTATTTCTATAAATAGCAGTTGTAAAAACACCCCCACATATAGGATGTGTGTCACTTATATGTCCCCCAAAGTTACCCATGCAATTTCCTAATATAATCATGCTATTTTAATACCTTGTTGTGATCTAAGTGTTAGTGACCCATTTCAGTCACTGCAGGTGTTTCAGGCAGTTTTGTAATGTACAAGCCTCACAAGGTGGCAGTAGCTACATTTCAAGTCCCTATGGGGCCCTCGAAAGTCTTTTTCCACGATGAAGTCCGTGCAAATGTTTCACAATAAAAGCCTACTGAGTTATTTATGCTAGAGGCTGGGGCGCTGAAAAGGGGGGGAAAAGGGGAAGGATTCTAGGGGCCCGTCACTGACAGGGGCCCAGATAGGGCTCCTAATAAAATTGTAATACTGACAAAAATAATATAACACTAATTTGTTAGTTTAAAATCATAAATATGCATCACTTAATGCACTTATAATAACACTGAGTTTATATTGGAAACATTTCTCAAGCCCACCCCCCCCTACGTAAAATGGTTTGGTCCGCCCATCAAATCAACTGAACTGTTGCGTGGTGTCATATGTCAGTCAGTAAGGAGACCGAGAGAAGGCAAAATACCCCAGAAGTCGGGTAGCCAAAAAAAGAAAGACAAGAAGATTAGGCAAGAGAGAGAAGCAAAGGGGCATCAGTATGTCACCCAGTTTTTCCAGAAACAAGGTGGGTTTGGTTCATGTGGTGGAAAGTCCTGGAACACATTAGTCTGTTGTTTGTCTTAACGTTAACCTTGTAGTTTTTAAGCTAGCTCGCTTTTCTCACAAACTCTGGATTTTTAGATTTCACGTTTAGCAAGCTGCCCATATTTAATCAGTTGACAACCCTCCTGTCAAAACTGACGCATTTTTGAACAGACACGTCAAGTGCAGCAGCAGCACCCCCACCTACCTGTGAGCCCCGTGAGCCCGTGAGCCCCCTACCCCTGAACCAGCCCCAGTACCCCCCACCCTACCCCTGAACCAGCCCCAGATACCCCCCACCTACCCCTGAACCAGCCCCAGTACCCCCACATACCCCTGAACCAGCCCCATGTACTCCCAACCTACTCCTGAACCAGCCCCAGTACCCCCACATACCCCTGAACCAGCCCCAGTACCCCCACCTACCCCTGAACCAGCCCCAGTACCCCCACATACCCCTGAACCAGCCCCAGTACCCCCACATACCCCTGAACCAGCCCCAGTACCCCCACTACCCTGAACCAGCCCCAGTACCCCCACCTAACCCTGAACCAGCCCCAGTCGGCCTACCTACTCCTGAACCAGCCCCAGTACTCCCACCTACTCCTGAACCAGCCCCAGTACCCCCACCTACCCCTGAACCAGCCCCAGTACTCCCACCTACTCCTGAACCAGCCCCCAGTACCCCCACCTACCCCTGAACCAGCCCCAGCGTACCCCCACCCTACCCCCTGAACCAGCCCCAGTACCCCCCCACCTACCCCTGAACCAGCCCCAGTACCCCCACTTACTCCTGAACCAGCCCCAGTACCCCCACCTACCCCTGAACCAGCCCCAGTACTCCCACCTACCCCTGAACCAGCCCCAGTACCCCCACCTACTCCTGAACCAGCCCCAGTACCCCCACCTACCCCTGAACCAGCCCCAGTCGGCCTACCTACTCCTGAACCAGCCCCAGTACTCCCACCTACTCTGAACCAGCCCCAGTACCCCCACCTACCCCTGAACCAGCCCCCAGTACTCCCACCTACTCCTGAACCAGCCCCAGTACCCCACCTACCCCTGAACCAGCCCCAGTACCCCCACCTACCCCTGAACCAGCCCCAGTCGGCCTACCTACTCCCTGAACCAGCCCCAGTACCCCCACCTACTCCTGAACCAGCCCCCAGTACCCCCACCTACCCCTGAACCAGCCCCAGTACTCCCACCTACTCTTGAACCAGCCCCAGTACTCCACCTACTCCTGAACCAGCCCCAGTACCCCCCACCTACCCCTGAACCAGCCCCAGTACCCCCACATACCCCTGAACCAGCCCCAGTACTCCCACCTACTCCTGAACCAGCCCCAGTACCCCCCACACATACCCTGAACCAGCCCCAGTACCCCACCTACCCCTGAACCAGCCCCAGTACCCCCACATACCCCTGAACCAGCCCCAGTACCCCCACATACCCCTGAACCAGCCCCAGTACCCCCCACCTACCCCTGAACCAGCCCCAGTACCCCCCCTAACCCTGAACCAGCCCCAGTCGGCCTACCTACCCCTGAACCAGCCCCAGTACTCCCACCTACTCCTGAACCAGCCCATACCCCCCCTACCCCTGAACCAGCCCCAGTACCCACCTACTCCTGAACCAGCCCCCGTACCCCCCCTACCCCTGAACAGCCCCAGTACCCCACCTACCCTGAACCAGCCCATTACCCCCACATACCCCTGAACCCAGCCCAGTACCCCCACCTACCCCTGAACCAGCCCCAGTACCCCCACTTACTCCTGAACCAGCCCCAGTACCCCCACCTACCCCCTGAACCAGCCCCAGTACTCCCCACCTACCCCTGAAACAGCCCCCAGTACCCCCACCTACTCCTGAACCAGCCCCAGTACCCCCACCTACCCCTGAACCAGCCCCAGTCGGCCCTACCTACTCCTGAACCAGCCCCAGTACTCCCACCTACTCCTGAACCAGCCCCAGTACCCCCACCTACCCCTGAACCAGCCCCAGTACTCCCACCTACTCCTGAACCAGCCCCAGTACCCCCACCTACCCCTGAACCAGCCCCAGTACCCCCACCTACCCCTGAACCAGCCCCAGTCGGCCTACCTACTCCTGAACCAGCCCCAGTACCCCCACCTACTCCTGAACCAGCCCCAGTACCCCCACCTACTCCTGAACCAGCCCCAGTCCCCCCACCTACCCCTGAAACCAGCCCCAGTCGGCCTACCTACTCCTGAACCAGCCCCAGTACTCCCACCTACTCCTGAACCAGCCCCAGTACCCCCACCTACCCCTGAACCAGCCCCAGTACTCCCCACCTACTCCTGAACCAGCCCCAGTACCCCCACCTACCCCTGAACCAGCCCCAGTACCCCCACCTACCCCTGAACCAGCCCCAGTCGGCCTACCTACTCCTGAACCAGCCCCAGTACCCCCACCTACTCCTGAACCAGCCCCAGTACCCCCACCTACCCCTGAACCAGCCCCAGTACTCCCACCTACTCTTGAACCAGCCCCAGTACTCCCACCTACTCCTGAACCAGCCCCAGTACCCCCACCTACCCCTGAACCAGCCCCAGTACCCCCACCTACCCCTGAACCAGCCCCAGTACTCCCACCTACTCCTGAACCAGCCCCAGTACCCCCACCTACCCCTGAACCAGCCCCAGTACTCCCACCTACCCCTGAACCAGCCCCAGTACTCCCACCTACTCCTGAACCAGCCCCAGTACCCCCACCTACCCCTGATTGATGAATAAAAATCATTCTGAAATAAAAACACATTTAAATGTTTTAATGATTTAAATCGTTTAAAAAGCGTTTAGCATATAACTTTATTTTGCTTTGTTGAAATTTAGCTATTACTGAAACTGAACATAAACTCACTGAAACACTGTTTCGTCAGCAGTTTGGGACTGTCACCCCTTGCTTTGCATTAGGAAAAGAGGAGAAATTTTCTGGTGTTTGCAGACTAAGTGACTGCTCTCAATCCAATCAGAGAAACTTTAACAATATTAAATTGCAACTACCATAGAGCCTCATTTATGTATTTTTTTCCACCCCAACTCTAATTCCACCACGTACAGTTTTGGAGATAAATTATCATTATTATTATCATTTTTAATAGATTTGCTTTAACAAAATATAAATGTATATAACAAACTTAATAAAAACAACAACAAAAACATAATGTAAGACAGCATACAGTTTTTACATTGAGTGCAGTGGCTGGTCTAAGTGTGTGTGTGGGGGGTGATGTGCATGTTTAAAAGAGAAATTGTGTGGTATTGCTATAATAGTAATTTTGGAGATAAATTAGACCTAAATGCAGGGCTACAAGAGGGAGACAGTGAGCAGTGGGGTACTGGTTGTGAAAATCACATTTTCTTTTGTTATTTTTGATCAAATCACTGACAGTAAAACAGAATGGTGGGAGGAAACCTGAATCTGGTGATGCTATTTCAAATGGTATTACAGGAAATTCTATATAATTCATGTATGTCATGCATTTGTATTTTTCAGGTCATTTAATTTAAGAGAACTTTATATTTTGACCATTAAAGTTGCAGACGTGCAGACAATGAACTTAAATTCCACGGCGTTCTGAGTGTTCAATGCTTCCCCTATCAAGTAACTGTCATGTTGTTCTTTTCACACATATAGGAAATTATAGACAAAAATATCATTAAAATGCACAGTTTTATGTAGACAGCATAACAAATTTTCACCGGCCTTATGGCCGGCTATACAGGGGCCCAGTAATCTTTTCATGAGGCCCAAAATCCCTGGCAGCGCCCCCGGGCATAGGAGTAGTTTTTTTCCGATATGAAGTAGACTACAGACTACAGACTACAGACTACTTGCGGAGCAAAGATTTTATAACGCGGAGTGATACGAAATACGCGAATCAGAGTCATTCATTGTGGATTTCAAAATAGACTCTGAACTGAACTCAGTGTCCCAGAATTCCCCATTCTTCACACCTAAGTGCAGAATTCAGGTTTGAGCTACTATTAGTCAGGGTGACAGATCCCCCGCTGATCAGGTAGTCAAAAGCCAAGAGCATGCATTGTTCTTCCTCTCTCACTCAACGCCCTCTACTCCTTCAATTTCGGATCTTCAAGGGCTCCTCTCCACCTCCCCTCAAGGGGCTGCCTGCCTTCAGGATCCCTTCTTCTGGGCCCAACAAGCTGTGGAGAGCTACAAGCAGCAGGCCCAAAGAACTTCTCCTCACTGCAGCGACACAAGGTCCTGCCAATCTGAGGAGCTGAGGAACACCAAGCAGGTTAGCACCAAGCTACTATCCTTACAAAGTAAAGGAGCAACCAGTTTCCTCCTCTGCCGACTTTCATCACACCTTGCACAGCATGAGCAGCTTGTTCAACTTTGGAGCCCCAATTTCTCCTGCAACCACCAGCACCTTCTCTTCAAAGACTGGTAATGTTGAACTGGGTTTAGATAGCAAACCATAGCACGGCTAAGCACAGGACTTTAAACTCTGGTTGATGTGATGTGTTCAATTGATGTGTTCAATGTTTTGGTGTTATTGTGACCTCAAGTGAAGTTATTGGTAGTTTGCTTTCCTAGACGGCTAATTCGACATTAGTCAAATTATGCTTCACACAGACTCAGGGTCTCTGCATGCAACTAACCATCTTCTATAACCTGGCACCACGTCACACACACATACATCCTCACAGACACACACATTCCTTGAGGCTAGAGCATATCACACCCACATGTGATATCATTGACCGCCATTGTTTCTTTGTTCTGCCAGGCACTCACACACACACACACTCGCGCACACACACACACACACACACACACACACACACACACACACACACACACACACTCGCGCACACACACACACACTTGTATATAGTACATGTAAGTTAGATTGAACAATCTTGCTGTCTATTTAATATTGTACATGAGTGAATGTTGCCAACCTCTACACTGTCAAGAACTCAACTCAACTCAACTCAACTCAACTTTATTTATAAAGCGCTTTAAGCAGCCGCAGCTGGGACAAAGTGCTGTACATAAAACATAGGAAACAACAAATAGAATAAAATAAATAAAAAAAAAAAACAATAAAATAATAAAAATGTTAAAACAATAAAAACAATAAAAACAATAAGACATTAAAACACTAAACAACAGCAGAGTCTCAAGCTGGGTTGAAGGCCAAGGAATAAAAATGGGTTTTAAGATACGTTTTAAAAATGGACAGTGAGGGGGCTTGTCTGACATGGAGCGGGAGGGCGTTCCAAAGTTTGGGACCGGCGATAGAAAAGGCTCTTTCCCCTCTGAGCTTCCGCTTAGACCTCGGTACCTCCAGGAGCAGCTGGTCAGCTGACCTGAGGCACCGGGCAGGAGCGTAGTGATGGAGCAGCTCAGAGAGGTAAGGCGGGGCGAGACCATTTAAAGATTTAAAAACAAATAAAAGAATCTTAAAATGAACTCTAAAATGCACAGGCAGCCAGTGTAGGGAGGCCAGAATGGGAGTAATGTGCTCCCTCTTACGTGCTCCAGTTAGGAGGCGAGCAGCAGCGTTCTGGACTAACTGGAGACGTGTGAGGGAGGACTGGCTGACTCCAAAATAAAGTGCATTACAGTAATCCAGCCGAGATGTAATGAAGGCATGGATTACTGTTTCAAAGTGCTTTTGTGCAAGAATGGGCTTCACCTTTGCCAGCTGCCTCAGGTAAAAGAAGCTGGACTTCACTATTGCACCAATTTGCCGGTCCAGTTTAAAATCACTGTCCATCTTAAAACCCAAGTTTGAGACTGTTGGCTTCATATAGTGTGCCAAAGGGCCCAAGTCAACAGGGGGGGGTTCACTAGAGCCGCTCGGACCAAAAATCATCACTTCTGTCTTTTTTTCATTAAATTTTAAAAAGTTCAGCGACATCCATGCTTTAATGTCTTCAAGACATAAAAGAAGTGGTTTCAGACAGGCGTTTTTCTTTTTCAGCGGCACATAAATCTGACTGTCGTCAGCGTAAAAATGAAAGCAGATGCCATGTTTTCTCAGGATGGAACCCAGGGGAAGCAGATACAAAGAGAAAAGCAGAGGCCCTAAGATTGAGCCCTGTGGAACCCCATATGACAGCGGAGCAGAGCGGGACTCAGAGCCACCAAGGCGTACACACATAGATCTTCCCTCAAGATATGATCTGAACCAATTCAGGGCGCTGCCACTAATGCCCACTAGGTGCTGCAAGCGGGACACTAAAATATTGTGGTCCACAGTATCAAAGGCTGCTGTTAGGTCCAGCAAGACAAGGATCACATATTCTCCAGAGTCAGTAGCCAGGAGGATGTCGTTGAAGACTCTTAATAAGGCTGACTCCGTACTATGCCTTGTTTTAAAACCAGATTGGAAAACTTCCAGGATGTCATGGTCATCCAGGAAAGCCTTTAACTGAACTTGGACGACTTTTTCCAGGATTTTAGAGATAAAAGGCAGCTTGGAGATAGGTCTATAATTAGCTAGCATACCACGATCAAGGCTAGGTTTCTTAAGCAGGGGTTGCACCACAGCATGTTTAAAACTTTGGGGGACAACACCAGAAGATAAACTGCTGTTAATAATGGTCAGTACTGACTGCCCTATACAAGGGAAAACCTCTTTAAAAAAGTGAGGCGGGACAATGTCACAGGGAGAGCCTGATGGCTTAATCTGGCCAACCACATCTTCTAAAGCCATCAGAGACACAGGCTCAAACAAATCAAACACAGCTGAGCAGAGAACATGGTCAGAGGGGTCAGATGCAGGTGTGGTAATGAGAGCTCTTGCAGTAGCAACCTTATCAATGAAGAATTGCAGGAAGCTATTGCACATTTCGGGGGACTCCTCTGTGCACGCGGGCTGAGGTGAGCCAAGAACAGATTCTATGGTTTTAAATAACACACGCGGGTTGTGAGAATTTGATTCAATAATGTTTGACAGGTGCTCTCTTCTGGCCTCTTTAACAGTGTTCTGGTACTCCAAAATCCTTCAACCATTACTAGCTGTTATGGTAAACTTGGTTGTAGCTATTAAGTTAATTATTAACCAGAGTTATAAACAGTTCAGTACATTTTTATGAGACTGATTTAGTAAAATAGCTATCTTTTCCCTTCTTCAAGGGTGGTGATCTGATGCAAATTGGATCATATTGTTTATCATAATTAATAATTATCCCAAATAATCATTAATTATTATTGATAGCCAAATTTAACCTAAATCCCCCTTTTATTGTTGTTAAACACTCCTTAACCAGGACTTGTGTAAGGCAAGGCCCAACAGGTTAATAAGTGTCGGTTATCGGTCATGAAAAAAAAATTTAAAATGTGCATCATCAGACACTGAGACATGCACCTTTTGACATTAAGAAAGATTAGAAATAAAGAAGTTAACAACTTGAAATAACAAGGTGAATTAATATCAGGCAAACTCATCTCCCGTCCACAGTCTGTAATGTCACAGAAGGCTCCCACATTAGGCCCTAAAGCCAACTGAACACATATGATGATAGTATGATGAGGTGTAAAATGATGAGTGGTTGTTCTCAAACAGAGGAAACATTCAAATTCTTAATGTATGTCAACAGCTTCAGGTGACATTAAACAGCCTCCAGGTGACACATGACACACAGCAGGACAGGATGCTGCTAACGATCACTACACCTTTATTCTATATTCTATATTTGATTACAACAGTTAACAAATAGTTGCATGAACATGTCTGAACTTATTAACATCCTCCACACGTGACAACATTCAGAGGGAAACAATGCTCAAGGAAAGATAAAGAAACAAATATACACATACTGTCAAATAGTCATTAATCAAACATCACATAACTAAAGAAATAATGATAATAATAATACACGTACATGTGTATATATACACACTAACTAATGACTGATGTTGGCAGTAAGAGGACGGTTAGATCACCTACAGAACACAGAGGTTCTACTGAGGGCCCGTCCATGAATATTATAAATATGGTTCATCAGATTATAGCAGGTCATGTGACCCAGAGACTCCAGATCAATGCTGGGTCGTTTCACTGCTCTGGATAATTAGGACACACATCTTTGTTATAGATTTTAATGCTCGTCATATTCTATATGAATATTTGTTATTAAGTCAGCATTTTTCTCTCAGAAGCTTCCAGATCACTCAAAATGCCACAAAAGTCTTGTTGTTGACTGAGACACACCTCTTTTTATTGAATTATAGCTCCTCATGTTTTTATTAATAACACTTTTATTTGTATAATGTGAGCTGAGCCGGGATGAGCCCCGTCGACTGAGCTGTCAGTCTACAAAAGTCTGTGATCGGGAGGAACTAAAGACCAATAAAAAGAGGAGTGTCACATCCAACCAGGACTGAGTTTGATTCAAGGGTTCAAATGACCTGGAAGCTGT
The DNA here is from genome assembly GCF_900880675.1 of Sparus aurata. Taxonomy (NCBI): domain Eukaryota; kingdom Metazoa; phylum Chordata; class Actinopteri; order Spariformes; family Sparidae; genus Sparus; species Sparus aurata. Next base: position 4,535,814 of record NC_044192.1, on the reverse strand, counting down.
TTATGAAGCTGCAACTAATATCTTTAACAAATATGATGACATGTAAATGTTCAAACAGCTTCCAGCAGTCGGCCTGTTGACCGAAGCATTTTCTCCTGAGAAATATTACAATTCTTAACATATGTCAACAGCTCTATGTAAATACACGTTAGACCAGTCAAAATAGGACACGTAGCGTAACAGTACGTTGGTCCTGATCACGACACCGTGTTTGTTTCAGTCCTGTCACGTGTCGCCTTTGTAGGAGACGAGAAATGTTTCCAGTTAAACAGAGTTCAGTGGATTCAGACCAACTGCAGCTTGTATAAAGAAAATTCTTCTGCTCTTTTCCTCTGTAATATTCAGGGAGATGAAGGTTCAGTCAGTAGTTTGACTGCAGCAGTACTCTGAGTATGTTTCTTCATTACACTTCAGCTCACATCTCTTCCCTTGGTTTTCCATGTATGCAGGCTGTACATGCACACTGTGTCGCTCGAGGTGGCTTCTCTGTGCCAGAGTCACCAATCAGGACGATGAGATGTTGGACGGGAGTTTTAGAATAAAACAGGCTGATGGAGGTCACTACAGGTGAACTGGCCTGATGCAGCTGCATGCACACAGCGCGAAAACATACAGACATGGACGACTCAGTTACTGAGAAAAAGCTTGTCACGAATATTTCTACTTTGAAGCTGAAGAAACCGGCCAGCTGAGGTCTTACAATAATATCGTCCATCACGACGTTTGGCCGGGACAATATCGAGATATGAAATGTGAATATGGCTGCTCGGGGCAGAACGATTATCTGTCTGATTGGTCACACGTCACAGTTAAGACCCTATAAACACTGAGTAATCAAAATCTGCAGAGTAACTAGTAACTAAGCGTTTTAGATGAATGTAGTGCAGTGGAAATATAAAGTAGCACTGAAGCACCATAGTAAAGTTCCTCCCAGTTGGACTTCAGAACAGAACTTCAGTGAATTGTAATTTGGCTCATTTTGTCGCAGCAAATTTCATCTTCCCTGCAAATGATAATCAGTCCCAAATATCAGTTTTCAGCCTGCTTGGTTTCTAAAAATGGGTTATGGCCCAGAAGAGGCCACACGGGTCCGGTTCTGTGGCCCACACCTGGTACTGCTGCTCTTTAACTTCACGACTTGTTATGAATGACTCAGCTGGTCTACATGAAGTACAGATCCAAAGATCACTGGTCTGTTTTTAATCTGTCACAAAGATTCACTTCTCCTTTGAGACCTTGTATTTGACCAGTCGTGTAGAACGAGTGAGAAAACCTTCAGAACCAGCACATGTTGTAAACCGGTTCCTCTGTTGGATAACAGCTTCTGCCCCTGCAGCTCTAAAGGGGATTACATGTTGGTCACATCACCAGGTCCTGTTTGCCTTCGCCGGCGGCGGACATGAGTCAACAGGTGTGCTGCGAGGAGAGAAGCATAAATACCTGTCGTAGAGACGCTCTCAGCATCAGACGGTCTGCAGGTGAAGACAGAAGAGAAGCTGAGAGAAGCAAACATGGTCCGACTGAGCCTCATCGTCCTCGGCTGTGAGTATCCTCTCAGATGTAGCGGAGTACATTTATACAGTCCAGTACTCACTGACTGACTGAGTAAATGTACTTAGTTACTCTCAGTGGCTCCGTATGTGTCACTGACTTTCTTCCTACACGTATGTTGTCATTTCTAATAATGATGTTGGTGCTGAAGGTGAACTGATCCCAGGTGATGATGTTCTGAACGCTCACAGGGTCCAGACACGTTCACACCTGATTTGGTTCTGGTGTTGTGTTACAATGTTGTGTCACAATGTTGTGTTACTGTGTTACAGTGCTGGCTGCAGCTTGGTGTTCCACTGCAGATGCCAGTGAGTTTCTATTCTATTGCTGCTTGTACTGCTTGTTTAAATGATCAGTGTGTGAGTGTTAGTATAAAAATATATGTACTGGTGATAAATATGTAATGTAAATGATGATGGTGATGATGCCACTGCTTGCAGTCTGACCAGTGTGTATGTTCACAGAGGGAATGTTCATCGTTACGACCAAGATCTCCTACACACAGATGTCCTGCGGTGAGACTATACACACTCTTCTCCTGTCCTCGTCGACTACGTTCAGTCTGTTAGTCAGCTCGTGACCTGATGAAGCGACGTCTTCACTGTGTGACACTTCTCTCTCCTCCAGGTACTGGCCAGGTGATAAAGATCGGGAAGTGTCACAAGATGAGCAAACCATGCTCTGGGCCGACCTTCAGCCCTAACTCTGTGAAGTGTGGCAGCTTCAACGCACTCAGATATATAGAGAAGACGTAAGACAACATCCACACGGTTCATGTTCCGTCCACTTGAGGGCAACAATAACATGGTTATTATGGGACAAACGTAGAGATGAGCAGTGTGTGGTCCACCTCTGGTTCTGGTTCTGATCACGTCTCCTCTCTGTTTCCAGATGTAACTTGAAGAAATCCTGTAAGGTCCATAGCTTCCTCAAGAACGGTCCATATGCCTGTCAGTTCTCATGTATCAGGAGGTATTAACTGACTGTAAGTACACACACACACACACACACTTTTATACTCAAACTGAATGTTTTGAATTAAAGTAACAAGCTCTTTCTTATTATTGATGATTTAAAGGAGCAGTGTGTGGTTCTGGTTCTGGTTCTGGAGAAGAAATCCAAACTGACAGTATTAATATTTGATATTAAAGAGCAATAACACAAAGGTTGTTCCATCAGTCAATAAACGAGCTGTTCTCAGTGGAACAACAGATCCAGAACACTGTGAAGCTCAGCTCAGCAGAACAGAACCCATCAGAACATGGTTGTTGAACACAGCTGATATTAATCCTCAGCAGCTCGTTAACGTTTAAAGACTCTAAAAGCTTCAAGTCATTATGAAACTTTGGCTGCTTGAATAATTGTCGTTAATGTGACGGCACAAATCACTGATGTGTTTGTGATCCATGTTGTGTTTGTTTCTTCTGCTGTTTCTCTGCAGCTGAGGACCAATCAGCTGAGGCCTTTTCAAACTCTGCTGTTCACGGCTGTGGACAGAACGCTTTGAAGACCCGTCAAACTGATCAGAGGTCAGATCGGAGCTGAAACTGGAGATCCTCGTCCTCCGTCTGAAGTCGTGTATTGAAATGATTCAAACATGTTCAAACTGAAGGATTTGAAGTGAATAAAATCCAAGTTTTCCTCTGACAACATTTATTTTGTGTTGACTTTTATTTGTCACTGTGCAGCTTCAGTCTTCAGTTGTGTTTTTATGACTTTATTTCATTTCCAGGATTGGGAGGGTTACTTTAAAAATGTAGTCCGATACAGTTACTAATTACCCGTTAAAAAATGTAGTCAGTAATGTAATCCAAGTACCACAATATTAAAGTAATGTAACTTGATTACTTTAAGTTACTTTTGGATTACCTCAATACACGCACATAAAGGCAAGAAAGAAGAAATGTCCATGAGATAAGATAAGATAATAATAATGGTAATTATTATTATTAGTGTTCTTGTAACTACTATTTCTATAAATAGCAGTTGTAAAAACACCCCCACATACAGGATGTGTGTCACTTATATGTCCCCCAAAATTACCCATACAATTTCCTAATATAATCATGCTATTTTAATACCTTGTTGTGATCTAAGTGTTAGTGACCCATTTCAGTCACTGCAGGTGTTTCAGGCAGTTTTGTAACGTACAAGCCTCACAAGGTGGCAGTAGCTACATTTCAAGTCCCTATGGGGCCCTCGAAAGTCTTTTTCCACGATGAAGTCCGTGCAAATGTTTCACAATAAAAGCCTACTGAGTTATTTATGCTAGAGGCTGGGGCGCCGAAAAGGGGGGGAAAAGGGGAAGGATTCTAGGGGCCCGTCACTGACAGGGGCCCAGATAGGGCTCCTAATAAAATTGTAATACTGACAAAAATAATATAACACTCATTTGTTAGTTTAAAATCATAAATATGCATCACTTAATGCACTTATAATAACACTGAGTTTATATTGGAAACATTTCTCAAGCCCACCCCCCCCCCCCCTACGTAAAATGGTTTGGTCCGCCCATCAAATCAACTGAACCGTTGCGCGGTGTCGTATGTCAGTCAGTAAGGAGACCGAGAGAAGGCAAAATACCCCAGAAGTCGGGTAGCCAAAAAAAGAAAGACAAGAAGATTAGGCAAGAGAGAGAAGCAAAGGGGCGTCAGTATGTCACCCAGTTTTTCCAGAAACAAGGTGGGTTTGGTTCATGTGGTGGAAAGTCCTGGAACACATTAGTCTGTTGTTTATCTTAACGTTAACCTTGTGGTTTTTAAGCTAGCTCGCTTTTCTCACAAACTCTGGATTTTTAGATTTCACGTTTAGCAAGCTGCCCATATTTAATCAGTTGACAACCCTCCTGTCAAAACTGATGCATTTTTGAACAGACACGTCAAGTGCAGCAGCAGCACCCCCACCTACATGTGAGCCCCGTGAGCCCGTGAGCCCCCTACCCCTGAACCAGCCCCAGTACCCCCACCTACCCCTGAACCAGCCCCAGTACCCCCACCTACCCCTGAACCAGCCCCATTACCCCCACATACCCTGAACCAGCCCCAGTACCCCCACCTACCCCTGAACCAGCCCCAGTACCCCCCACATACCCCTGAACCAGCCCCATTACCCCCACCTACCCCTGAACCAGCCCCAGTACCCCCCACCTACCCCTGAACCAGCCCCAGGACCCCCCACCTACCCCTGAACCAGCCCCAGTACCCCCACATACCCCTGAACCAGCCCAAGTACCCACACCTACCCCTGAACCAGCCCCAGGACCCCCACCTACCCCTGAACCAGCCCCAGTACCCCCACCTACCCCTGAACCAGCCCCAGTACCCACACCTACCCTGAACCAGCCCCAGTACCCCCACCTACCCCTGAACCAGCCCCAGTACCCACACCTACCCCTGAACCAGCCCCAGTACCCACACCTACCCCTGAACCAGCCCCAGTACCCCCACATACCCCTGAACCAGCCCCAGTACCCCCCACCTACCCCTGAACCAGCCCCAGTACCCCCCACCTACCCCTGAACCAGCCCCAGCACCCCCACCTACCCCTGAACCAGCCCCAGGACCCCCACCTACCCCTGAACCCGCCCCAGGACCCACACCTACCCCTGAACCAGCCCCAGTACCCCCACATACCCCTGAACCAGCCCCAGGATCCCCACCTATCCCTGAACCAGTCCCAGTACCCCCACCTACCCCTGAACCAGCCCCAGTCGGCCTACCTACTCCTGAACCAGCCCCAGTACCCCCAACTACCCCTGAACCAGCCCCAGTACTCCCACCTACTCCTGAACCAGCCCCAGTACCCCCACCTACCCCTGAACCAGCCCCAGTACCCCCACATACCCCTGAACCAGCCCCAGTACCCACACCTACCCCTGAACCAGCCCCAGTACCCCCACCTACCCCTGAACCATCCCCATTACCCCCCACATACCCCTGAACCAGCCCCAGTACCCCCACCTACCCCTGAACCAGCCCCAGGACCCCCACCTACCCCTGAACCAGCCCCAGTACCCCCACCTACCCCTGAACCAGCCCCAGGACCCCCACCTACCCCCTGAACCAGCCCCAGTACCCACACCTACCCCTGAACCAGCCCCAGTACCCCCACATACCCCTGAACCAGCCCCAGAACCCCCACCTATCCCTGAACCAGCCCCAGTACCCCCCACCTACCCCTGAACCAGCCCCAGTACCCCCACCTACCCCTGAACCAGCCCCAGTACCCCCACCTACCGCTGAACCAGCCCCAGTACTCCCACCTACTCCTGAACCAGCCCCAGTACCCCCACCTACCCCTGAACCAGCCCCAGTACCCCCACCTACCCCTGAACCAGCCCCAGTACTCCCACCTACTCCTGAACCAGCCCTAGTACCCCCACCTACCCCTGATTGATGAATAAAAATCATTCTGAAATAAAAACACATTTAAATGTTTTAATGATTTAAATCGTTTAAAAAGCATTTAGCATATAACTTTATTTTGTTTTGTTGAAATTTAGCTATTACTGAAACTGAACATAAACTCACTGAAACACTCTGTCAGCAGTTTGGGACTCTCACCCCTTGCTTTGCATTAGGAAAAGAGGAGAAATTTTCTGGTGTTTGCAGACTAAGTGACTGCTCTCAATCCAATCAGAGAAACTTTAACAATATTAAATTGCAACTACCATAGAGCCTCATTTATGTATTTTTTTCCACCCCAACTCTAATTCCACCACGTACAGTTTTGGAGATAAATTATCATTATTATTATCATTTTTAATAGATTTGCTTTAACAAAATATAAATGTATATAACAAACTTAATAAAAAACAACAACACAAACATAATGTAAGACAGCATACAGTTTTTACATTGAGTGCAGTGGCTGGTCTAAGTGTGTGTGTGGGGGGTGATGTGCATGTTTAAAAGAGAAATTGTGTGGTATTGCTATAATAGTAATTTTGGAGATAAATTAGACCTAAATGCAGGGCTACAAGAGGGAGACAGTGAACAGTGGGGTACTGGTTGTGAAAATCACATTTTCTTTTGTTATTTTTGATCAAATCACTGACAGTAAAACAGAATGGTGGGAGGAAACCTGAATCTGGTGATGCTATTTCAAATGGTATTACAGGAAATTCTATATAATACATGTATGTCATGCATTTGTATTTTTCAGGTCATTTAATTTAAGAGAACTTTATATTTTGACCATTAAAGTTGCAGACGTGCAGACAATGAATCTAAATTCCACGGCGTTCTGAGTGTTCAATGCTTCCCCTATCAAGTGACTGTCATGTTGTTCTTTTCACACATATAGGAAATTATAGACAAAAATATCATTAAAATGCACAGTTTTATGTAGACAGCATAACAAATTTTCACCGGCCTTATGGCCGGCTATACAGGGGCCCAGTAATCTTTTCATGAGGCCCAAAATCCCTGGCAGCGCCCCTGGGCATAGGAGTAGTTTTTTTCCGATATGAAGTAGACTACAGATCAGCTGGTGTAGCTAAGCAACCGAAGATACTGCAGTGATAAGTGACCGGGACTACTTGCGGAGCAAAGATTTTACAACGCGGATTGATACGAAGTACGCGAATCAGAGTCATTCATTGTGGATTTCAAAATAGACTCCGAACTGAACTCAGTGTCCCAGAATTCCCCATTCTTCACACCTAAGTGCAGAATTCAGGTTTGAGCTACTATTAGTCAGGGTGACAGATCCCCCGCTGATCAGGTAGTCAAAAGCCAAGAGCATGCATTGTTCTTCCTCTCTCACTCAACGCCCTCTACTCCTTCAATTTCGGATCTTCAAGGGCTCCTCTCCACCTCCCCTCACGGGGCTGCCTGCCTTCAGGATCCCTTGTTCTGGGCCCAACAAGCTGTGGAGAGCTACAAGCAGCAGGCCCAAAGAACTTCTCCTCACTGCAGCGACACGAGGTCCTGCCAATCTGAGGAGCTGAGGAACACCAAGCAGGTTAGCACCAAGCTACTATCCTTACAAAGTAAAGGAGCAACCAGTTTCCTCCTCTGTCGACTTTCATCAAACCTTGCACAGCATGAGCAGCTTGTTCAACTTTGGAGCCCCAACTTTCTCCTGCACCCACCAGCACCTTCTCTTCAAAGACTGGTAATGTTGAACTGGGCTTAGATAGCAAACCATAGCACAGCTAAGCACAGGACTTTAAACTCTGGTTGATGTAATGTGTTCAATTGATGTGTTTGTTCAATGTTTTGGTGTTATTGTGACCTCAAGTCAAGTTATTGGTAGTTTGCTTTCCTAGACGGCTAATTCGACATTAGTCAAATTATGCTTCACACAGACTCAGAGTCTCTGCATGCAACTAACAATCTTCTATAACCTGGCACCACGTCACACACACACACATACTCACAGACACGCACATTCCTTGAGGCTAGAGCATATCACACCCACATGTGATATCATTGACCGCCATTGTTTCTTTGTTCTGCCAGGCACTCACACACACACACACTCGCGCACACACACACACACACACACACACACACACACACACACACTTGTATATAGTACATGTAAGTTAGATTGAACCTTCTTGCTGTCTATTTAATATTGTACATGAGTGAATGTTGCCAACCTCTACACTGTCAAGAACTCCAAAATCCTTCAACCATTACTAGCTGTTATGGTAAACTTGGTTGTAGTTATTAAGTTAATTATTAACCAGAGTTATAAACAGTTCAGTAAATTTTTATGAGACTGATTTAGTAAAATAGCTATCTATTCCCTTCTTCAAGGGTGGTGATCTGATGCAAATTGGATCATATTGTTTATCATAATTAATAATTATCCCAAATAATCATTAATTATTATTAGGGCCGGGACTTTAACGCGTTAATTACGATTAATTAATTACACAAAAATTAACGCGTTAAAAAAATTAACGCATTTTAATCACACTTATTTTTGCACCGCGGAAAGTTTCTCACTGGAAGAGTTTCAGGGGTACCGATTATACTGGAGCACCAACTGACGTTCATGACTTCAGACAACAACAATGAACGAAGAAGCAGATGAGACTGCTTTGGTTGGCCCCGTGGATGGGAAACTTTGTTTTCAATAGCAGACGGATGGCAGCGTAGATAAGAGCATACTATTGCTGCACTTTATGGCAAAAATTGCACTGGTTGGGGCAGCTTTTAGCTCAGTGGGTAGAGCGCGCGTCCCATGTGCCGAGGCTCTGCAACGGATCTAGGTTCGACTCCCGACCTGGGTCTGTTTGCTGCGTGTCACTCCCCCTCTCTTTCTCCCTGTTTCCTGTCATATTTTCAGCTGTTCTGTCAATAAAGCCATAAAAGGCCCAAAAAATATTTAAAATTTTTTGTTGGTCTTGAAAAAACAAAAACATTGTTTTGTTGCTTATGCTTCTGTATTCAGTCATTATTCAATGGTATACTAAAATCCATGTGAAAAAAATTGCTTCTCACTGTTCTCAGGTCAAATATTTATATGCGATTAAAATGCGATTAATTTCGATTAAGTAATTACAAAGCCTCTGATTAATTCGATTAATTTTTTTAATCGAGTCCCGGCCCTAATTATTATTGATAGCCAAATTTAACCTAAATCCCCCTTTTATTGTTGTTAAACACTCCCTAACCAGGACTTGTGTAAGGCAAGGCCCAACAGGTTAATAAGTGTCGGTTATCGGTCATGAAAAAAAAATTTAAAATGTGCATCATCAGACACTGAGACATGCACCTTTTGACATCAAGAAAGGTTAGAAATGAAGACGTTAACAACTTGAAATAACAAGGTGAATTAATATCAGGCAAACTCATCTCCCATCCACAGTCTGTAATGTCACAGAAGGCTCCCACATTAGGCCCTAAAGCCAACTGAACACATATGATGATAGTATGATGAGGTGTAAAATGATGAGTGGTTGTTCTCAAACAGAGGAAACATTCAAATTCTTAATGTATGTCAACAGCTCCAGGTGACATTAAACAGCCTCCAGGTGACACATGACACACAGCAGGACAGGATGCTGCTAAAGATCAATACACCTTTATTCTATATTCAATATTTGATTACAACAGTTAACAAATAGTTGCATGAACATGTCTGAACTTATTAACATCCTCCACACGTGACAACATTCAGAGGGAAACGATGCACAAGGAAAGATAAAGAAACAAATATACACATACTGTCAAATACTCATGAATTAAACATCACATAACTGATGAAATAATGATAATAATAATACAGGTACATGTGTATATGCACACTAACTAATGACTGATGTTGGCAGTAAGAGGACGGTTAGATCACCTACAGAACACAGAGGTTCTACTGAGGGCCCGTCCATGAATATTCTAAAAATGGTTCATCAGATTATAGCAGGTCATGTGACCCAGAGGCTCCAGATCAATGCTGGGTCGTTTCACTGCTCTGGATAATTAGGACACACGGCTTTGTTATAGATTTTAATGCTCGTCATATTCTATATGAATATTTGTTATTAAGTCAGCATTTTTCTCTCAGAAGCTTCCAGATCACTCAAAATGCCACAAAAGTCTTGTTGTTGACTGAGACACACCTCTTTTTATTGAATTATAGCTCCTCATGTTTTTATTAATAACACTTTTATTTGTATAATGTGAGCTGAGCCGGGATGAGCCCCGTCGACTGAGCTGTCAGTCTACAAAAGTCTGTGATCGGGAGGAACTAAAGACCAATAAAAAGAGGTGTGTCGCATCCAACCAGGACTGAGTTTGATTCAAGGGTTCAAATGACCTGGAAGCTGTTTATGAAGCTGCAACTAATATCTTTCACAAATATGATGACATGTAAATGTTCAAACAGCTTCCAGCAGTCGGCCTGTTGACCGAAGCTCTTTCTCCTGAGAAACATTACAATTCTTAACATATGTCAACAGCTCCATAGATTAGACCAGTTGAAACAGGACACGTAGCGTAACAGTACGTTGGTCCTGATCACGACACCGTGTTTGTTTCAGTCCTGTCACGTGTCGCCTTTGTCGAGACGAAAAATGTTTCCAGTTAAACAGAGTTCAGTGGATTCAGACCAACTGCAACTTGTATAAAGAAAATTCTTCTGCTCTTTTCCTCTGTAATATTCAGGGAGATGAAGGTTCAGTCAGTAGTTTGACTGCAGCAGTACTCTGAGTATGTTTCTTCATTACACTTCAGCTCACATTGCTGCCCTTGGTTTTCCATGTATGCAGGCTGTACATGCACACTGTGTCGCTTGAGGTGGCTTCTCTGTGTCAGAGTTCACAAATCAGGACAATATCGAGCTTTGAAATGTGAATATCGTTGCTCGAGGCAGAACGATTATCTGTCTGATTGGTCACACATCACAGTTAAGACCCTATAAACACTGAGTAATCTAAATCTGCAGAGTAACTAGTAACTAAATGTTTTAGATGAATGTAGTGCAGTGGAAATATAAAGTAGCACTGAAGCACCACAGTAAAGTTCCTCCCAGTTGGACTTCAGTACAGAACTTCAGTGAATTGTAATGTGACTCATTTTGTCGCTGGTTGTTGACACAGCGAATTTCATCTTCACTGCAAATGATAATCAGTCCCAAATATCAGTTTTCAGCCTGCTGGGTTTCTGATAATGGGTTATGGGCCCAGAAGAGGCCACATGGGTCCGGCCCTGTGGCCCACACCTGGTACTGCTGCTCTTTAACTTCACGACTTGTTCTGAATGACTCAGCTGGTCTAAATGAAGGACAGATCCAAAGATCACTGGTCTGTTTTTAACTGTCACAAAGATTCACTTCTCCTTTGAGACCTTGTATTTGACCAGTCGTGTAGAACGAGTGAGAAAACCTTCAGAACCAGCACATGTTGTAAACTGGTTCCTCTGTTGGATAACAGCTTCTCCCCTGCAGCTCTAAAGGGGATTTGCATGTTGGTCACATCACCAGGTCCTGTTTGCCTTCGCCGGCGGCGGACAGGAGTCAACAGGTGTGCTGCGAGGAGAGAAGCATAAATACCTGTCGTAGAGACGCTCTCAGCATCAGACGGTCTGCAGGTGAAGACAGAAGAGAAGCTGAGAGAAGCAAACATGGTCCGACTGAGCCTCATCGTCCTCGGCTGTGAGTATCCTCTCAGATGTAGCGGAGTACATTTATACAGTTCAGTACTCACTGACTGACTGAGTAAATGTACTTAGTTACTCTCAGTGGCTCCGTATGTGTCACTGACTTTCTTCCTACACGTATGTTGTCATTTCTAATAATGATGTTGGTGCTGAAGGTGAACTGATCCCAGGTGATGATGTTCTGAACGCTCACAGGGTCCAGACACGTTCACACCTGATTTGGTTCTGGTGTTGTGTTACAATGTTGTGTCACAATGTTGTGTTACTGTGTTACAGTGCTGGCTGCAGCTTGGTGTTCCACTGCAGATGCCAGTGAGTTTTATTCTATTGCTGCTTGTTTAAATGATCAGTTTATGAGTGTTAATATAAAAATATATGTACTGGTGATAAATATATAATGTAAATGATGATGGTGATGATGCCACTGCTTGCAGTCTGACCTGTGTGTGTTCACAGAGGGAATGTTCATCGTTACGACCAAGATCTCCTACACACAGATGTCCTGCGGTGAGACTACACACACACTCGTCTTTCTGTCCTCGTCGACTACGTTCAGTCTGTTAGTCAGCTCGTGACCTGATGAAGCGACGTCTTCACTGTGTGACACTTCTCTCTCCTCCAGGTACTGGCCAGGTGATAAAGATCGGGAAGTGTCACAAGATGAGCAAACCATGCTCTGGGCCGACCTTCAGCCCTAACTCTGTGAAGTGTGGCAGCTTCAACGCACTCAGATATATAGAGAAGACGTAAGACAACATCAACACGGTTCATGTTCCGTCCACTTGAGGGCAACAATAACATGGTTATTATGGGACAAACGTAGAGATGAGCAGTGTGTGGTCCACCTCTGGTTCTGGTTCTGATCACGTCTCCTCTCTGTTTCCAGATGTAACTTGAAGAAATCCTGTAAGGTCCATAGCTTCCTCAAGAACGGTCCATATGCCTGTCAGTTCTCATGTATCAGGAGGTATTAACTGACTGTAAGTACACACACACACACACACACACTTTTATACTCAAACTGAATGTTTTGAATTAAAGTAACAAGCTCTTTCTTATTATTGATGATTTAAAGGAGCTGTGTGTGGTTCTGGTTCTGGTTCTGGAGAAGAAATCCAAACTGACAGTATTAATATTTGATATTAAAGAGCAATAACACAAAGGTTGTTCCATCAGTCAATAAACGAGCTGTTCTCAGTGGAACAACAGATCCAGAACACTGTGAAGCTCAGCTCAGCAGAACAGAACCCATCAGAACATGGTTGCTGAACACAGCTGATAATAATCCTCAGCAGCTCGTTAACGTTTAAAGACTCTAAAAGCTTCAAGTCATTGTGAAACTTTGGCTGCTTGAATAATTGTCGTTAACGTGACGGCACAAATCACTGATGTGTTTGTGATCCATGTTGTGTTTGTTTCTTCTGCAGCTGAGGACCAATCAGCTGAGGCCTTTTCAAACTCTGCTGTTCACGGCTGTGGACAGAACGCTTTGAAGACCCGTCAGACTGATCAGAGGTCAGATCGGAGCTGAAACTGGAGATCCTCGTCCTCCGTCTGAAGTCGTGTATTGAAATGATTCAAACGTGTTCAAACTGAAGGATTTGAAGTGAATAAAATCCAAGTTTTCCTCTGACAACATTTATTTTGTGTTGACTTTTATTTGTCACTGTGCAGCTTCAGTCTTCAGTTGTGTTTTATGACTTTATTTTATTTCACATAATGTTGGTTTGGGGGTTGCTGTCTGACTCCCTCACTCGCGGGGACGGAGGCTGTTTTCTGGGGGACAGACAGGAGAACAGAAGCTTCTCCACATAGATCTGCAGTATTTTTTTCCTCATAAGTTACTGTTTTTTGCTTCTGTAACGTTGCTTTGGGGGACACTGATCTTTATTTAGTTGAGTGAAGGACCTGTGTAGTTAACCAACCGTCTGATCGACACGCCCTCAATTTGCACTGCCGGCTTATCTGTTCATTCTGGTTTGGTTCTCCAGTACTGCGCCCCTGATATTACCTCCAGAGGCGGATCAGTGCCGAAGTGAAATTTCACCCCTCGCCGCCGCCGAGAGATTCACACAGAGGCGGAGAATTGGTGCATTAATGAAGTTGTCAGTGCAGTAAACTGTCTGTTTGTTAGAAGCTTTGTTTTAAATCTGACGTATCTGAAATATTGTTTCATTCAAACTGTTTTAATGTCTGTAAAATAGAGATCATCTCAGAATCACACCCAGAAATTAACATCACTTTTATTTCTTTGATCCCAGTTTGAACACAGAAACATCAGAAACAGTCACAACACACAGTTTGACAGTTTTCATGTTTTATTCAAACGTTTGTACAGAAATGATGAAGCGCTGCCTGAAATGACCTGAAACACGACAAGAGCATCATCAGTGAACAACAGAACCATCAGTGTGGAACTGGACCTGACAGACTGCTGAGCACCTTAAAACACAAACAAGAACCAACACAGGCTCCACCCAAATAATGCCAACAACACAAATGTCAAATGTAAAGTCACATTATATTCACAGTGACTGACAGCGTTAACAGCAGCTTCAGTTCAGTGAAGTCTGATGGTTTTAAAGCACATGTGGAGCTCAGTCAGGAGCTTTAAGCTCTACAAGCAGTCTGAGAAGATTTGGTAAATAGACGCATTTATACATCACTGCTGCCCTCATTCATCCATTCACTCACTCACTCACTCACTGATGGCAGTCAGCTACCATGCAAGGTGCTGGTCTGACCATCAGGAGCAGTTTGGGCTTCAGCCTGTTGCTCAAGGACACTTGGACATGTGGACGGGAGGAGCCGGGGATCCAACCAGCGACGTGTGATTAACTGACCAGCTGCTAGAGACGCATCAGATCATCAGAGTATAAAAATAAAAGAATAAAAGCAACATAGAACAGAGAGAAAGAGCTCGTCTTTGTCCTCAACAACATTAATAACACAGTCAAAGTTTGTTCGCTCCATCGTTTTTTCTCTTCAAGCTGCACAAGAGTGGAACTGAATCTCACCAAATATCAGAATTCAATTAATTCTCACTTCACAGAACGATTCATTAATAATCAGTTCTGTTGGCATTAAAATACAGCTTGAGAGAAAAGTCCAAACCCTGTGAACTTCCTGTGTTGGTCAGTCGCTGCTTGAAGTGGATGTGAATGTTGGTTTGTTGGTTTGTTGGTTTCAGGAAGTGAGTCGGGTTCAGATGTTGTTCAACCATCAGACAAACGTGTCAGAGCGACTGATGTCTTTTTACTCTGACAGGATTCTGAGTCCGACACTTGACTTGGACACTATTTGTGACTGAGTGCTGTGAGATAAAGACGAGGACTGAATATGTGTATTTATTCTTATATAAATGTATTAACTGTAAGATCTCACTGTCTATGATCTGGATGAGGTTCAGGACATGAGGACAGTTCAGGGAGAGACTGTTGCCGTGGTAACAGGACATAGTGATGACAGCAGAATGAGCTACATGCACATCGTCACACAAACAACCTTCTTTTCTACCATCACAACTATCTGCTTTAACACAACACCAATCCTCACCTGAACCTGAGATTCAGTTTGATGTTAAAACCAGGTTTTACTCCTCCGACTGAAATAAGTGACCAGACAAGATGTTCTCACCATCATCCAGCCTGATCTGACACTCAAGGTGCTTACTGGTTGTCCATCATTTTGTTTCTCTGTTCATCATCTGTTTTTCCATCTGTTGCGACTGGTGTTGAACCTGGATCAGAAGGAAACAAAACAAAGTTATACTCAAGAAAATCCCAAATGTCTTGATCTACTCTGAGTGTAAATACACAAAATGATTAAAGTCAGAGAGATAAAACATCTGTCAAGACTCTGAACATGAGATACAGAAAGAATGAGTTGTTTGTTCATTAATATGTTGATACGATATTTAAACTTACCTTTTTTACAATTGTCTTTTTTGAGATGTTTGATGTAAAGCCCACCACCAACAACAGCAGCAACGAAAAGAGTGATGAAAACTACAAGAGCAATAACCATTCCAGTGTTGGACCCTGAAACAGATAAAAGTGAATGTGAGAGTCAGAACCTGAGTGCAGATGATGAGCAGCAGACTGGACCTCACAGCCCACACAGAACCACTAAAGGTGAGTCTGCTCCTGAGATCTGAACTTGTTCCACATGAAAACTCCACTGGGATGAATGTGAGCAGGAACAGTGATGTTAGCTCTGATCTCAGGTCCAGTTTCCTCCTGCTGGGCTCCACAGCTCAGAGGCTGCTTCTGGTTCTGGTCCCAGCAGTGAAGAAACAAATGGACTTAGTTCCATTCATCACTTTGATCTGACAGTAAAAACACAGGATCATCTGATCAAATAGAAACTTCTTCACAACACTTTTACTGACACTTTGACACTTTTACTCAAGTGGACTTTTACTTGGAACAGAGTATTTTTACTTTGTGTTTCTGCTTCTGTCACTTCAGTAAAGTATCCGAGTACTTCTTCCACCACTGACTACTGTCCACAAACATGAAGATTCAAATCACTGGGAGCTTCTTGGTGCTGGTCGGGTCCACAGTTATTGGGCCTGATGGCAGCAGATCAACACAGTCGCAGGTTTTATGAAGCGAGAGTCTGTTGAAGCTCCGACTGTTCAACATAAATCTACTTTAACTCATTAATAAAAGAAGAGAATCAATATTTAGAGATTCTTATAGACACATATAGACTGAGAGACAGTTTCACATCTCTCCACACAGAGTTTTAAATGATAGAATCAGAACAATTCTTCTGTCTCAGCTGACTAAAGCTCACTAAAGATCACAGCAGGATCCAGATTTGATTTGAAATGTTGAAGAGTTTGATCATTTATGTTGCTGTGAAACAGGTTCGCTCCTGATTTCTGAATCTGAATTCATCCTTCAGCATCAAATCCTTCAGCAGATCTCTGATCAGCTTCTGCTGCTTCAATAGTCACAATTACTACAATTATAACATGATCATTAATGTTGGAGACTTGTAGTTACAGCCTGAATACAATGGTGCTAATTACAAGTTTTAATGAGTGTCCAGTAGAAACTCAGTTCAAAGCTCCATGATCTCATATTATTACAGGAACTATCATTGTGTTTATTCACAGTTAAAGTTTGGTCCTAGTTTTCAGTGTGAGTTCAGTTTGTAGGTGAGAAATAAAAGAATGAAACCCTCAGTGAGTAAACTCTTCTCTTCCTGTGTGAGTGTGTCCATGTTGTCTGTTGTGTGATTCTTGTGTAACTGGGCTGCAGTTTGTGGTTGGGATGAATAAAGTCTCTGTGTAATCTCTCTAATGTAAACAGAGCTAACAGTGACGGCCTCTCTGACGGCTTCACTCTGCTGTTGCTGTGCTTTCTGTCTCCAGGGCTGCAGACCTGTTGGGAGCTTCATCAGCAGCATGGGACACACCTGGGCCTGATGTGCTGCATGTATACAACTCCTTCACAACATCTGCTCACACATCTTTGTGTCGTGGCTTTTGGTTTCCTTTGGTTTGTTTTTACAGCTCAACATCCACACAGCACATCTTCACTCATCCACTGCTGCACTACTGACTGCACTCACTCCTCCAGCTGTCTGTGAAACAACACGACCACAACACAATCTCACCTGGTTCTGGAGCTGCACCTGTGAAGATAACAAGACACGTAGTGAGACTTCAGTTATAAAGGACAGTTACAGGATTATAAATGAAACACGGTGATGTTTCCTGTTCATCACTTCTCTGCTGGTACATGAGGATCACAGAGTGTTTAAGAAGGAGAGAAACATGAAGAACAGAGAAACAGAAGCCTTAATTACACCTCGTTACATCGTTAGATAAGAAAAGACAAGAACACTTTTCTAACTTCTCCTTAAAAACACTTTTTCTGACTCCCATCATGACAGAAACACATCAACAGTGAAGACTTTACAGCAGCTCCTCAACTTTAAACATTTGTTGTGCTTCATGTGAACTTTGTTTCTATTTACATTAAATAATAAAGAAAATGTGTTCTGAAATGTGAAACACAGGATCATTAACAGCTCGTCTCCTTCTGTTAACACAGTTTGGGTGTGGACACTTTAATAGGAACACCTGTACAATCTAAAGTAGGCTGAGCAACATAAACAATATAAACTGTGATCATGATATGAGAATATATATTGTTTTAGATATTTGATATTCTCACATGGTGATATATCAAAACTGTTTCCTGGTTTTAAAGGCTCATTACAGTAAAGTGACGTCATGTTCTGAACTCACCGACTGTTTACTTGTTCTGATACTTTCTTTACCCACTGAGTCATTATATCAGCATTAATGATGATTATTGATCAGAAATCTCATCCTGTTAATGTTCTGTGAAAGTAACAACAGTCATTCATCAATATTGATATCACAGTGGGTCTATCTGGTCAAACATATTCAGATATTTGATTTTGTGGCTCGTCCGAACATCTATAAAGTGCTTCTGAGAACATTTCACATTATCAAGTTTCATATCTTATATCAGGATGTGGCCTCAAAATTAGTGATGTGCGGCTCGATACTGAAATATTGATACCTCAGATATCAGATCTTTATGCTGTAAAATCGATTCTCAAATCAAAATATCGATACTTTTGATACTTCAGTCATTTACAGTAATGTATATCATTAACAGGAACACAATGGAAAGTAACTAAACTATTGAGATCTTGTCTGAATGATACACGGTTGGTGGGAACTACTTTTTCTTCCGCCTGGGTAAGTGTGTAATAAGTGTCACGCTGCTCAGTCACTCAGTCTCAGTCTGTAGACACAATGTCAGAGTGTAAACGGAGTCATGTGTGGAGATATTTCAGCTCCACAAACAGCCGAGACGCGGTTTGTGATGTTTGTGGAGAAACGGTAAGGAGTTGTGGCAACACAACAATCTTTGTGATACACCTCAGGTTAAACCACAACACAGAATACGAGGCGTTTATGATGAGGAGGACAGAAGAGGAGAGCACAGTGTCAGACAGACTCTGTCAGAGTCCTTCAGTGCTGCAGGAACCATCCAGGTACAGAGAAGAACATGTGGAGCTTTAAGCAGCACTGAGCACTGTTGCTGCTGGAGTTGTTCAAACTAATAAATATGGTTATGAAATAAGTAACAGAATAAATACATGCTTCAACAAAAAGCTGCATGAGTTCAGCTTGGAGTGATAATATGTGTCTCACTGAGATAATCTCACATAGACAAAAAAGTCAAGATTTATTCAGGTAAGGTTTCCTGAAGAATCATTTAATGATCATTTAAAGTGGATTACAGAGACCAGGTGTCATTAAATTATACAGAGCAATTGTGATAAAACAGCCACGGTGAACTTAGAAAAATATATACTAGAAAAGATGGATAAAAAATAACATTTTATCTATAAAATATGTCTATTATTATTTACAATCAGTCTAATAAGCTTTAACTGTTAGATGAATATTTTCAAATGTAGGTATTGACTAACTTGTGCAATTATTGTGGCATTTATCTATTTAATCAAATATTTTACTGGCAATTTCAATTTGAGTCGCCCAGTATTATAAAACAGGAAGTGTTTGTATCTCCTTATTGTCGGCTATTTGCAGAGACTACATACAGAGTTGAATCTAAATCAGATGAAGCATTCAGTGCAGAGTGGCCCCATCATTTGTTTTACCCTGTGATTTTAACATCAATGAATAAATAAATACTCTCATGTCTTATATTCTTTATGTAGCTATGATCTGAAATACACTACTTATTTTAGATCTACCAGACACGTTAGGTGTGTTTGCACAAAGTATCAGTATCGGATCAGTATCACCGATACCAGCCTGAATTTTACTCAGTATCGGATCAGAAAGGAAGACGGTGGTATCGAACATCACTACTCGAAATATCACGATAACATTTTAAGGTCGTACCTCGCAGCTGTAATCTGAAGTAATCCAACACAACTGTTCTGTAACTTCAATAATTTATAATTCCAGCAATATTATATAATCTGATAAAACAGAACTCAACAGAACTGAAAGTGATTTATTGTGTCAGAGTGAGTTAAAACCTGTGATGATGTTTAATGACTCATGTTGTTATTATCTCTCATCATAACTCATCACTTCAGATCAGCGTCATGTCAGATTATCTTCTGTTTCCTCTTCTACTCACTCAGCAGCTCATATTCTGTTTGTGTGTTCTGATCCAGTTCTGTCAGTCGGGTCCATCAGTTCCTCCACAGTTACACCTCGTAGTTATTATGTGCTGAACAACCAGCTCAGCTGTGTGTGAGACTCACTTTGTGTGCTGTGATTCATTTGAGTGTGTGGATGCAGAAGTCTTTGTTCAGTGAGCACATGTCTGTACTGTCAGAATAGTTGAGATCCATTTACTCCTGTCTGATATAAATACCAGCATGTACACACACAGAGACAGTGTCAGGAAAGTTGGGATTCATACACTCCCACCAGACACAAATACAAGAAAGGGACATTATACTTAGTCCTGAAATGATTCTGAAATATATCAAAACTTTGCCTGCTGCATTGTGTTTGCCATAAATTCATTGGAAAGTGTTAAACCATTAAATCAAGGCTCTGTCTGTCATTCTGTCTCTGATGATCATTTCTGATTAAGTATTAACTTTGCAAAGTTAAAGGAGGTGTAAGGTGTAACCATGATGTATTGAAGTTTAGAGATCTAATGAAACTCAGTAAAGAAACAGTGTTGAGCTGAGGTCATGAGAAAGTGTTAAAGAACTGGTCAGGTCAACGTGAGGCCAAAAGGAAGTGTCAGAATCTGATCACGCTTTGGGCACGGGCACAGACCGTGACCGAGGCGTGTTGGATCATTATGACATCATCAGCCGTCATCAAGAGACTATTAGTCATTGAACGGAGAGATGGTGGGAAAATGTCCTAATAAGGACATAAAACCGTGCCACCGTCCAAAGCAAGAGAGAAGCGTTATGAAATCTTAATCAAGAGGTTATCAGCCAGTGAATGGAGAGATGCTGAGAACACGTCCTAATAAGGACACAAAACCAAGCCAGTGTCCGAAGCAAGAGTGTTTATAACCTGAGGAGCACGGACTGAAGTTCCTTCTTCCACTCGCTCAAGCCTTGAAGAAACACCTGAGACGGAGAATGTGAGCAGCCTGAACATCGCAGAAAGGACTTCAAGAAATCTTCAGCAGAAACAGACCAAGTAAAGGAATTAAGAGCACAACGGATTAACCATTTTTGCCAACATGCTGTGGATTACAATTTGGATATTGGAGTACTTTTGTTCACTCTGCTGGAGTGAAGTTTGGACTTTGAGGAAGTGACGAGACCTCGGCCGGGGTTGTGATTTACCTCAAGGACTTGGACTTTCAGCAGGAAGGGAAAGGGAAGCCATGGAGAGACCTGACCCTCTCCATCTCACCTACATTTAAGTATTTCTAACCAGGCCTCAGCTCTTTAAGGTTAATCTGTTAATTACAGTATTATGATTTATCAATAAGGATTTTTGATAATGATTGATAGTAATTGAAACAAGTATTGCGCTGTATGCTTTGCCCTTGCTAAAATCTATGCAATAAAACCTACATAATATAGTTAAAGTTAAAGTTGTGGACATTGATTTTATGTCTCTTTGATGGAAGTAAAAGTCAGGTGTTAAGTGTGCAAAATATCTTAAAGGTTCTTAAAGGTTACTCTAGCCTACCAAACTGAAACAGTCCCTTAGGGTTTAACAAAAGCCCTTAAAATCCAACCTAGCATCAGACCAAGTGCACTTATCATTTAGAGGAGAGCTGCCATAACGGGCGTGGCTGGTGGTCGTATCTGACTCAAGGGCTTCATGTCAGGAGCCAAACCAGAGGAAGCAGGTAGACGTTCAGATTCAGGCAGTTAGAAGCTAGACGAGTCTCCTCACCACCAGCTTAAGAAATCTCTATTTAAATTCCCAGTTTTTAAGCAACCTCTTGTAGGTTTAGAGATCTGACCCTTTAAACGGAGAGCTGGTCGAGTTCCTCCTGGACAGGGTAAAACTCGGGATCTAACAGTACATTGAACTTGTCCAGGTGTGAACTGACAGACAGTCGCTGTGAAGGATTGAAACAGTCAGCAGGCAGAAGAGGCAGCTGTGGAGCTTCACTACAGGCCTCGTTTGTGGAAACTGCCTCTCAACTGGAAAGGAGCCACAAACTTGACAGAAAAGGAGGCTCAGAGTTCAGGAGCACTTTCAGTCTGAGCTCCTCAGTGGACCTGAGCCCGGTACCAACATCATTCTTTTATGTCACTGAGAAAAAGATTCAGTGATGAAGATCCTGTGACATCAGAACCAGAAGCAGCTCCAGTGTGACTCCAGGAGACGGAGCTCAGATGTGTTTCAGGACTCAAAGTTTCTCTGATTCATCAACTAAATGAACACATGAATCAAGTGTCTGTGTTCAGATTGTAGTCATGTATGATTACACACAGAATAACAAACACACTGTGGCCACTTTATGAGGCACATTAATGATCCAACACAACTGTTCTGACTCAAACTTTGATGATGAAATATAAAGTAAAATAAAGATTTCTGCAGTTTGATACTTTGAGATTCATGATGCACAAAACTTCTCAATGAGCATCAGAACTGTCCTCAGATGTTTCCTCTGAAATATATTTACTGTAAACAGAGTGAGTGTAATACTGTGAATCTAACTGCATATCACATACAGCACATAGTGTTAATGATTAATAAATGTTGTACATCGTCACAAAGACATTAATTAATGATGTTCATGCTGAATTCAGACTGAACATAAAGTTATTTTCTGTCTGTCTATTAAATCCTGAAAACTTGTTCATTCAACACAAACACCAAATGTACCAACCATCAACATGTGTGTGTGTGCGTGTGTGTGTGTGTGTGTGTGTGTGTGTGGTTCAGACTGATTTTAAAATTACTCATCAAGTTTGTTCTGTTATTTATCATCAGACTCGTCTAATTCTCTCTCCAATCTCTGGTGATGAACCAACCTCGTCATTTCAGTATTTTTATACTTAAAAATGTTTAAATGATTTACATATTAAATCACAACTAGGAAGAATCTCACCTTGGATATGCACAGGTATCACAGCAGCAACCTGATGGCTGATATTCTTCTGTGTAGCTACACAGCTGTAGTCATCAGTCTTGGTCACAGTAATGTTGACAGTGACGTATGAATATCTTCCTTGTTTTGAGATCTGTGGCTCCTCAGCAGGAAGAGTTTTA
Source organism: Sparus aurata (assembly GCF_900880675.1). Lineage (NCBI taxonomy): Eukaryota > Metazoa > Chordata > Actinopteri > Spariformes > Sparidae > Sparus > Sparus aurata. The sequence goes on along the minus strand of NC_044192.1, from coordinate 4,512,903 downwards.
CCAGCACTGTCCTTCCACTCTACTCTAAGAGGTGGATAACCGTGAGCTTCACACTGCAGCAGAGCCCAGTCCGGTTTATGATCAAGTGTCTTGATATTTGGCTCTGGAGCTGCACCTGTGAACACATCATATAAACAACAGATTATAAAGAGACAGTTTCAGCATTAATATCATATTGTGATTTGTTCATCTGCACTCTGCTTGTATACAGTTTACTGTGAAGAGAAAAACACAATAAAAGCCTCCAGCAGCATTTTATGGGACGATATTTCAAACTTTTTACAGTTTGATAGTGACGCACATATACAGTGAATTTGTTAAACAGTATAAAGATTATTATATCATGTAAAACATGGTGTTCAGAGGTAAACACACCTGATGTGTCACATATTTAATTATGCTGCCTGAAAGAAAAATTAACTCTTCTCAGTATCGACACAAACAAACAGTTCAGAAGCACCAAGAGATGATCAGATGATACTGAAGCTCCAAAGCTTGTTTGACTCTGTGACGAGAACTTTTCCAACAGAAACAACTGAACTTATATTTGACTCTACGTACGTTTGATTGGTGCATCGATTCAAATGTTTTTAAATCAAATGATCTCTTTTCTATCCCTATTCCCTTTTTCTTTCGGTCAATTGAAGGGACGAGAGGATAGAAGATTTTGATTGTGGTTTGCTATAAAAAGATAGTTGATAAGTTGATAATAGTGAATTACCATTATTGGGATAAATGTGAGTATAAACAACAGTGACAGACATACAAAGCTTCTTATTTATTTTGATTGTCACAAGATGAGCCTGAATCTCTCCTGTGATACTTAAATATCTGTGATGCAATAAGTGTAGTGTTTCTTAACAAAAATACAAGAGAAACTGATTCTAGAATGATTTAGAGTTATGTTAAAAGTGTAAAGCATATTTTAATGATAATATGAATAATATTACGAACTTCAAGTATTTTCTGGATAATACTGACAAACCCAGTTCACCGTGTTGTTACAATAAAGGAGGAAACAAAAGGCAACATTGAAGCATTTTCCTGATGGAACCTGATGAAGGTCTTTGTACCAAAACATTATTAAAATTAATCTTGATTGAGGTCAACAGGAGTTTTTGTCCTGAGTTACAGAACCTAAAAAACACCATCTGATCGCTGCTGCTGTGTCAGAGCTCGTGTCAGGTGAAGAATATCAGGTGAAGTTTGATGATGTCAGAGTTTATTGATGATGTCAGAGGCTTCAAATGTCACTGCTGCTGCAGAAAGAGCTTCTTTCAGCTTACAGATAAACTATTTCATCATTACTGAGATTTAAAAAAGGAATAAAAGGAATATTCAAATGTTGGGTTTCAGAAGGATTTTGACATAAATATTAAACATAAAGTTAAAATCATGATATCAGAATGAACCTGACACTAAACTACATTAATAAAGTAGATGACATTATTCTTTCATGTCAGTAAAAAGACTTTATATGGAGGATTTTTGTAAAATGCAGTAATTAATTATTTTACTGTAGCATATTGCACAATAACTTCTTCATATAACTAGACAATCTGAATAAAAGTATCCGATTTAATAACACACAGGCTTCTTGGACTTAAAAGATGTTGTTGTATAACTATAATATAATAAACGTGTCCACCTGTAAGTGACGACTGATCCCAGTCAGGTGAACACAGAGAGGTTCAGGCCCACAGATGTAAGTGTTCAGACTGACAGGCCTGAGAAGACATTTACAGAGACATGTAGAGGTGGAGAGTGACGTCATCACAATCAGGACTCACCTGGGATGTTTTCACCTGTTCTGTCTCTTAATGTTATAAGGTGCGCAGGATGCAGGCGACCCGATATTTACGTGTGAAATTAATAAATAATCATAACACATATTTTCATGTAGACGTCAGAAGTCAACACACACATATTACACCTCATCTGAAAGCTCACAGGTTCGTTTTGATCAACACATGCAGGAACCTAAAATACAGATTTACGACATTACAACAGCAGCGTCTCACTTTACGGCAGTAAACAGTTAGCTACTTACTAGCTAGCCTGTGTAGCTGCAGTTAAACTGTATTTATAGGTGTAAAAACAGACATTTATAGACGAACAGCGGCTCATTTTAAAGACAAAAGTCCAGCCATTAAATCCTGCTCGGTTAAACGGAAGCGGAACTTAAAACCACCACAATAAAAGTCGATCGTGTCCCTCGTTTATTTTTAGCGCCGCTCGTCAAACTTTCCGAACAACTTCGTTTTAATCAATTTAAAGTATCGACAAAAGATTTGACCAATGATGTTCAGTATCTCTGAAATCAGTAAACGCCCCGGAACAAAACCAACCAATCAGCATCTTTCTACGACCTAAAGAGACGAACCTAACGGTCTTTTAACTCCATCAGCCAATCACAGGACAGCATCTGTACGCGAGCGACAGTTGTGTGTTATTGACAGCTGCTTTCATCCAATGGGAAGTCAGCACCGTGAAAACACTCTGAGTTAGCAGCCAATTAAATCACCTGTGTGACCATATATGGAAGTGAATGTTGTCGGACTTCCTGTGGCAGCGGGACACCCACATAACAGAGAAACTTTATTTATATATTTAAGGAGACATGATTCAATGATAATAAATCTGTAAATCTTTATTTAAACACTCACAACATCTTTTTATCGTCGACTTTAACACTGAGGGACATTTTTCAGCATCTTAAAGGGATTTATTATCATCATTTGGTAACTTTGGAGAAGTTTTAGAGAGCTCTGTGGACATCTGCTGGAGATAATCTGTACTGCACTTTCTAAAATATCTCAGAGCCTCTTCTGTCTGTCAACATACAATTTGGTTCAGACATTTTAGACAAGTTGAGGGAGAGATCCTGAGAATTTCAGCCTGATGGACCAGATTATAACTTATTAATATAATTTAAAAAAATGAATTCAAACAAACAAAAAAAGGAAAACTTTGACTTTTTCTCTGTTGAATCATTTACCAGTTCAACTCTCTCTGAGCTTTAAATCAGATCAACACACCTGATGAACCTCAGAGTGTTTGCTTTACAGTGATGTAGTGGACATGTATCAGCTGCTCCTGGTTTTTGTATTAAACTGTTTAAAATGAGTAAATATTAAGAGGCAGAGACGCATAAAATCAAAATGAACCCCAAGAGGTTAAGACTTGATCTGAAAGGCAAAAACAAACACATGTTAGATAGTTTTGAAACAGACAGGTAATACTGTGTAAAAGTCATATTTCATCTCCTACAGACGGCTGAAGCTTCATTGTACAGAGAGACATAATCTGCAGTGTGTCTCTGATATCAGCATGTTTGATACAGAGGTGGTCTCTCCAGATGTGGCTGCAGCTCTGTGGGCTCGAGGCCCTGCCAGATGTGGATTCTGACCACTGAACAAAAGTCCATCTGGGACTCTGGAACCAGTCGCAGCAGTAAATGAGCGACATCTTTAACTGTTTAATGAAAGCACTCACCAACAAGAAGCTCAACGATGAATGGTTGACTCGGCTGATGACGTGGAAAATCACAGCTGTAGTTCCCGCTGTCATCCATCTTTGTTCTTGTGATCTTTATGGAGGCGTTGCCGTTCTGCAGTTGATCTTGAAAATGTGAGACTCGACCTTTGAACTGATCATCTTGACCTGGACGGCCGTTATTGTAATGACTGCCTGCATCATACATGAACACCTCCTTATTCTCCTTCTGACTTTCAACTTTCCTCCAGTCAAACAGTTTTCCTGTGATGTCCTCCTTGTTGCTGATCAAACAGGGTAAAACAGCATCACCGTCTTCTTTCACAAGCACTGTGACTCTGGCTGGAAGATAAAAACATGTAACTCAGTATGTTAACATGCAGAGTCATCAAGAAACAAAGTCAGATAACAACTTTACACAACAAAAACTCAAACACCTGTTTCCTCTAACATGATAGTTTTGCTTGTGTCGAGCTTGTAATGACATATTTTAAGTATATTTAATCTTACAGTAAAGTTAATTAGGTTTCTGTTATTGAATGTTTGTGTTTGAATGTTACAAAATGTGTTCAGCTGTGGAAACTGTTCATCTTTATACCACCAGGAGAAGTTGTAGTTTTATTCATGTCAGAACTTGATTTATTGGATTCAAAGACACAACTAACCACCAAACTATCCTGTTCCACAGCTGAACACACAGCTGTGTAATTCATACAGAAAGCCGGTACTGCGGCTTCTAAAGAGACATGATGACGACGTTGGTGTGTTTCCCAGGTGTCCCCCCTGTCAATCTAAACCTGCGAACAGTTTATAATCACATGGATGCTGTTATAATGTGGAGTGATTGAGATCCTGACCCAACAAACATCATGGAAAGTGTCAAAGTTACGTTTTTCGTGCTGAATTGCATAATTAAGTATTCGCCATCAGTAAACTGGATCCTGTCTGACTTCCTCACTCGCGGGGACGGAGGCTGTTTTCTTGGGGAAAGTTCACTGAAGTCTCAGTCTGGAGGGCGGACCATTGCGAGAGTTTATTTTCATCACAAACACTCAGTGAGTTAAAGTTTTTTACCGGTGACAGACGCTGAAGAAGATAGGGTAGGACGCTTTGCTTACAGCTTTGGTATTTTTTTCCTCATATAAGTTGCCAAAGACAGTTAGAGTTCCTACGTTACTGTTGTTTTGGTCCTGTAACGTTGCTTTGTGGGACATTTCTCTGTATTTAGTTGAGTGAAGGACCTGAGTAGTTAACAGACTGTCCGATCGACACGCCCTCGATACGCACAGCCGGCTTATTCGTTCACACTGGTTTGGTTCACCAATAATGCACCCCTGATATTACCTCCAGAGGCGGATCAGGGCCAGAGCAAAATTTCACCCCTCGCCACCTCCAAGAAATTCACACAGAGGCGGAGGCGGGGAATTGGCGCAGGATCCCTGCATCGAAACAGCAGTGTGAATGGGGCTACTGTATCCGATCATGAAAGACTGCAGACAGAGCTCCCACACACACACACACACACACACACACACACACACAAAGTTAGGTTCCCATCTGTTCGGGTGAATAAACCTGCGATCAAACTAAAGCAAATAACATGAGCTGAAAGTTTCTTCTCTCTCTGTGTGTGAACTCTGACAGCTCGATCTTTGAGGTCGCTGCTCTCCAGTAATCATGAAGAAAATAAAAACCAGGAAATATTTAAAGAACCTGTTGGTTTGACAGCTCTTATCATTTATCAGACGATGATTTCTCACCCAGATTAAGTAAAACCACACAAACAGGTGTTACTACATTGTTGATAAAAAGTGTGAGTGGTAGAGAGAGGAGGACGACAACAAGACACACTGCTCTGGTTTTTATATACACATGGTGACTTAGAGTAATAAAAGAAACCTGTCATCTTCAAATAAACACACAGTCACAGATGAACCTGATGCTGATAATCAATAAACTAGAAGCTACACTGAGACAGATTCCCAGCTGACCCTGAGTCAGTTATCAGACCTCCAGCTGCTGTGATCGTTGGTTAGTGACAAAGAGAACTAGACAATTCCCCGCCGGGAAATCGCGAGAGTGGGCTGTGCGCTTTGCCCCGTGACGAAAAAGCAAACATGGCATCAGCAAAGTTTCCTCACCATCAAGCGGGAAAGGCCTTAAGGAACACACACATTAAGTTTTGTGGTCCTAGTTTCAGAAATGTGGTAATAGGAGCGAGTTAAAAAAGGCCGCAGTTTTGCAAATCCTCTTCCCGATTTACATTGGAGTGAATGGAGCAGTTGAGAGCTACTCTTGTCGGTTAGAGGCAGATCAATCCAAAACCATAAATCCTACCGATAAAGTAGACACATTGGGAGAAAGAAGACACGTGTGGCTACAACTCTGGAAAATATCACTGTTTTTGAGCCTAATTTGTGGCCAGGATCATCACGGAAAGAGAAAATGTCTGAGCAAATTTTTGAAGTTCTCTCACTCTGTCAGTTGGCCCTCTCCACTCTGCTGCACGAACATTCCGCCATACACTATCATTGAAAACCCAGAATTTTTCCAAAATCACTCACCGTCATTCAAGGATCACAGTTCAAAAACTACACATCATAGGAAAAAAGTTCAAATACAATTTAAATACTCAGTACTTGTGCCTACATTTTAAAGCTGAAATGGTGTTTCTACGTGAACGTATGCCAGAGCAGGAGATGTTTGAAAAACGTTGCAGATTTGCGACTTTTTTGGCCTCCCCCCATTCATTCCTTATGGGAAACTTTATCGCAGTTTTCGCGACTTATGTCGTGAAAAATTAACATTTCGTAAAGCTGAATAATAGCAACCTGAGTCCGATCGAGCCGCACATTGAATGAGCAAAAAAATAATCATTAAATGTAGTTTAAATGTTGGGAAATATACTGTGTGTGTGTTTGTGGGCATGTGAGTGCACGCTTAAGCATTGCTGTGTGTGTGTGTGTGTGTGTGTGTGTGTACATGTCTCTCTGTCTGTCTGTCTGTCTCATGTGTGTCTCCTGTCTGTCTGTCTGTCTGTCTGTCTGTCCGATGTGTGTCTCCTGTCTGTCTGTCTGTCTGTCTGATGTATGTCTCCTGTCTGTCTGTCTGTCTGGCACGCTCTCTCTTTGCCCAGCTGATTTCGGTTGCTAGGTGACAGTTGGCAGGGGCCGTAGCAACGGACTGTGAGGGAGTCAGTTGGCCCTCTCCACTCTGCTGCACGAACATTCCCCCATACACAATCATTGAAAACCCTGAATTTCTCCAAAATCACTCACCATCGTTCAAGGATCACAGTTCAAAAACTACACATCATAGCAAAAAAGTTCAAATACAACTTAAATACTCAGGACTTGTCCCTACATTTTAAAGCTGGAATGGTGTTTCTAGCTGAATGTATGCCAGAGCAGGAGATGTTTGAAAAACATTGCAGATTTGCGAGTTTTTTGACCTCATCCCATTCATTCCTTATGGGAAGTGTCTCGCAGCTGTTCGCGTCTTACGACGCAAAAGATTTATATTCTAGAAAACTGAATTATAGCATACAGAGTCCGATCAAGCCGCACATTGAATGAGTGAAAAAATGATCGTTTAATGTAGTTTAAATGTTGGGAAATATACTGTGTGTGTGCGTCTGTGTGCATGTGAGAGCACGCTTAAGCAGCTCTGTGTGTGTGTGTCTACATGTCGCTCTGTCTGTCTGTCCGTCTGTCTGTCTGATGTGTGTCTCCTGTCTGTCTGTCTGTCTGTCTGTCTGATGTGTGTCTCCTGTCTGTCTGTCTGTCTGTCTGTCTGTCTGTCTGATGTGTGTCTCCTGTCTGTCTGTCTGTCTGTCTGTCTGATGTGTGTCTAGTGTCTGTCTGTCTGTCACTCTCTCTCTTGGCCCAGCTGTTTTTGGTTGCTAGGTGACCGTTGGCAAGGGCCGTAGCAACGGACTGTGAGGGAGCTGATTTGAGAGCAATTTCTGCCTCACATCTAGGACGTCAAACTAGTGCTATTTGGTCAAAATCATACATGATATCGACAATTTTTTTTCACGATCGAGCCAGAAAGGCTTTAAAGAACACACTCATTAAGTTTTGTGGTCCTAGCTTCAGAAATGTGGAAATGGCAGCGAGTTAAAAAAGGGTGCATTTTTGGAAATCCTTCTCCCGATTTACATTGGAGTAAATGGAGCATTTCAGAGCTACTCTTGTCGGTTAGCTTTCGATAATTCAAAAACCGTGAATCCTACCGATACAGTAGACACATTGGGAGAAAGAAGACACGTGTGGCTACAACTCTGGGAAATATCACTGTTTTTGAGCCTAATTTGTGGTCAGGATCGTCACGAAAAGAGAAAATTTCGGAGCAAATTTTTGAGCCTCTCTCACTCTGTCAGTTGGCCCTCTCCACTCTGCTGCACGAACATTCCGCCATACACAATCATTGAAAACCCTGAATTTTTCCAAAATCACTCACCTTCATTCAAGTATCACAGTTCAAAAACTACACAACATAGGAAAAAAGTTCAAATACAACTTAAATACTCAGGACTTGTGCCTACATTTTAAAGCTGGAATGGTGTTTCCACGTGAACGTATGCCCGAGCAGGAGATGTTTGAAAAATATCGCAGATTTGCGACTTTTTTGACCTCGTCCCATTCATTCCTTATGGGAAATTTGTCGCAGTTTTTCACGACTTACGTCGCGAAAAATTACTATTCTTGAAAACTGAATAATAGCATACCGAGTCAGACCGAGCCGTACGTTTTGATATATTTTTTGTCTGTGTGCGCTCAACGGTTTGGGACGAGTTAGCGACAGAAAAACGTGAGGAGGGGGAATAATAACTAGACAATTCCCCGCCGGGAAATCGCGAGAGTGGGCTGTGCGCCTTGCCCCGTGAAGAAAAGGCAAACATGGCATCAGCAAAGTTTCCTCACCATCTAGCGGGAAAGGCCTTAAGGAACACACACATTAAGTTTTGTGGTCCTAGTTTCAGAAATGTGGTAATAGGAGCGAGTTAAAAAAGGCCGCAGTTTTGCAAATCCTCTTCCCGATTTACATTGGAGTGAATGGAGCATTTCAGAGCTACTCTTGTCGGTTAGAGGCAGATCAATCCAAAACCATAAATCCTACCGATAAAGTAGACACATTGGGAGAAAGAAGACACGTGTGGCTAAAACTCTGGAAAATATCACTGTTTTTGAGCCTAATTTGTGGCCAGGATCATCACGGAAAGAGAAAATGTCTGAGCAAATTTTTGAAGTTCTCTCACTCTGTCAGTTGGCCCTCTCCACTCTGCTGCACGAACATTCCGCCATACACAATCATTGAAAACCCAGAATTTTTCCAAAATCACTCACCGTCATTCAAGGATCACAGTTCAAAAACTACACATCATAGGAAAAAGTTCAAATACAATTTAAATACTCAGTACTTGTGCCTACATTTTAAAGCTGAAATGGTGTTTCTACGTGAACATATGCCAGAGCAGGAGATGTTTGAAAAACGTTGCAGATTTGCGACTTTTTTGGCCTCCCCCCATTCATTCCTTATGGGAAACTTTATCGCAGTTTTCGCGACTTATGTCGTGAAAAATTAACATTTCGTAAAGCTGAATAATAGCAACCCGAGTCCGATCGAGCCGCACATTGAATGAGCAAAAAAATAATCATTAAATGTAGTTTAAATGTTGGGAAATATACTGTGTGTGCGTTTGTGGGCATGTGAGTGCACGCTTAAGCATTGCTGTGTGTGTGTGTGTGTGTGTGTGTGTGTGTGTGTGTGTGTACATGTTTCTCTGTCTGTCTGTCTGTCTCATGTGTGTCTCCTGTCTGTCTGTCTGTCTGTCTGTCCGATGTGTGTCTCCTGTCTGTCTGTCTGTCTGTCTGTCTGTCTGTCTGTCTGATGTATGTCTCCTGTCTGTCTGTCTGTCTGTCTGGCACTCTCTCTCTTTGCCCAGCTGATTTAGGTTGCTAGGTGACAGTTGGCAGGGGCCGTAGCAACGGACTGTGAGGGAGTCAGTTGGCCCTCTCCACTCTGCTGCACGAACATTCCCCCATACACAATCATTGAAAACCCAGAATTTCTCCCAAAACACTCACCATCGTTCAAGGATCACAGTTCAAAAACTACACATCATAGGAAAAAAGTTCAAATGAAACAAAAATACTCGAGACCTGTGCCTACATTTTAAAGCTGGAATGGTGTTTCTAGCTGAATGTATGCCAGAGCAGGAGATGTTTGAAAAACATCGCAGATTTGCGAGTTTTTTGACCTCATCCCATTCATTCCTTATGGGAAGTGTCTCGCAGCTGTTCACGTCTTACGACGCGAAAGATTAATATTCTAGAAAACTGAATTATAGCATACAGAGTCCGATCAAGCCGCACATTGAATGAGTGAAAAAATGATCGTTTAATGTAGTTTAAATGTTGGGAAATATACTGTGTGTGTGCGTCTGAGTGCATGTGAGTGCACGCTTAAGTAGCTCTGTGTGTGTGTGTCTACATGTCGCTCTGTCTGTCTGTCTGTCTGATGTGTGTCTCCTGTCTGTCTGTCTGTCTGATGTGCGTCTCCTGTGTGTCTGTCTGTCTGTCTGTCTGTCTGATGTGTGTCTAGTGTCTGTCTGTCTGTCACTCAATTCAATTCAAGAGCTTTATCGGCATGAGGTAACACCGTACATACACTCTCTCTCTTGGCCCAGCTGTTTTTGGTTGCTAGGTGACCGTTGGCAAGGGCCGTAGCAACGGACTGTGAGGGAGCTGATTTGAGAGCAATTTCTGCCTCACATCTAGGACGTCAAACTAGTGCTATTTGGTCAAAATCATACATGATATCGACAATTTTTTTTCACGATCGAGCCAGAAAGGCCTTAAAGAACACACTCATTAAGTTTTGTGGTCCTAGCTTCAGAAATGTGGAAATGGCAGCGAGTTAAAAAAGGGTGCAGTTTTGGAAATCCTTCTCCCGATTTACATTGGAGTAAATGGAGCATTTCAGAGCTACTCTTGTCGGTTAGCGGTCGATAATTCAAAAACCGTAAATCCTACCGATAAAGTAGACACATTGGGAGAAAGAAGACAAGTGTGGCTACAACTCTGGAAAATATCACTGTTTTTGAGCCTAATTTGTGGCCAGGATCGTCACGGAAAGAGAAAATCTCGGAGCAAATTTTTGAATCTCGCTCACTCTGTCAGTTGGCCCTCTCCACTCTGCTGCACGAACATTCCGCCATACACAATCATTGAAAACACTGAATTTTTCCAAAATCACTCACCGTCATTCAAGGATCACAGTTCAAAAACTACACATCAAAGGAAAAAAGTTCAAATACAACTTAAATACTCAGGACCTACACCTACATTTTAAAGCTGGAATGGTGTTTCTACGTGAACGTATGCCAGAGCAGGAGATGTTTGAAAAACGTCGCAGATTTGCGACTTTTTTGACCTCGTCCCATTCATTCCTTATGGGAAATTTGTCGCAGTTTTTCGCGACTTATGTCGCGAAAAATTCGTATTCTGGTGAGAAAAATAATAGCAACCCGAGTCCGCCCGAGCCGCACGTTTTGATATATAATTTGTTTGTATGCGCTCAACGGTGCGGGGCGAGTTAGCGACGGAAAAAAGGCGGGAGGAAGAATAAGAGGAAGAAGAGGCGCGAGCAATAACAATAGTGGGCTGTGCTCCGCACAGCTCTGCTATAGAGGTGTCCATAGTGGGCTGGTGAGCACAGCCCACTAACAAGTCCAAACACTTTCAGGATCTCTGAGTCTCGACTCACATGAAGATTTATGTATTTAATCTTCACTTCAACATGATCAATAATGTTAAATTAAATGTGAATATTTCCTGTTTCTTTCCTCTGTGACAGTAAACTGAATATCTTTGTGTTGTGGACAGAATGAGATGTTTGAGGAACAATGATGGACATTTAGTTTAGTTTTTAATAATATATAACTGTAGAATTCTAACATGTTGCTAACAAGCATCAACCTCCAGGAAGAAGACAGAAAGACGGAGAGAAAGAAAATAAGGATGATGTGAAAATCCTGTCAGTTCATATTCATACAGCTCAGAGCAGATGATGATGAACTGAGTCACGTCTGTTTCATTTATTACTGCGTCAGTTTATTCAGAGAGTCCAAAGTCCAACACACAACTTGATTTACATTGCGGTCTGTGTTTGGAGCACTTTGGTGTCAGAAAGAATGGAGTCAACATCACATTCAAACCTTTGTGTGTTGTGACATGTTCAGTGAAGAGTCTCGCTGAGCAGAGACAGCTGAACATCTCTAACATCTATTTACAAAAGCCTGTTGAAATTCACAAGTTTAAGCTTACTGAGAACGTGTGCAGCTAACTTGAATACAGACTCCTCAATTCTTAACAATATTTTTTCATTAAATGGGTATTATTATAATTAAAGGTGAACTATGCAGCGTTTGTTTACAGACCTATGAACAAACAAAGAGAAAGAGTTCTTGAGGAACAGCAGTTTGCAGGAGCTAACATGAGCTTCAGATTTACTTTAAGCTGTTTCCATTTGTATTAAAAACTTTAGAGTGAAACAGGCTTTCGTTTTATTTTAGGTGTCAGTGGAGTTGTAACGTGTTAAACCTGCTGCACACTGCAGCGTTTATAGCTGCAGATCATTTTATTGCCCTCCTCATGAACTGATCATCACCTGATGATTCATTGATTATCTCCAGTCTGATCTGTAGTAACTCATTATCTCCTATATAGTCTGTGATTCAGGAGTTACTCATTAACTATCAAGTCCTTCCTGATTCTCTCTTAATAACTGCTCACAGTGTGTTGAACTGATTGTTAAGTGTTAATATATCGACAGGCTCCTCCAGTGTGAACAGTGTCTGAGTTGTTGGGGACATTACAGGACCTGGTCCAGCTGGACCGGGTCTCCCCTTCAGGACTGAACGTGGACGCAGCGCAGGGAGGATGATGATCCGAGTCACGTCTCTGTTTTATTGATGAACTACTTTAGTTTGTTCAGGAGCTTCAGACACACACGCGTTTTATTTCACCTCCGATAAAAGAGTCCAAAGTCCAACGATCACAACATCCGGAAGGTTTCATTTCATCACAAGAGTTTCTGTGAAACCTGCGAGAGTCTGCAGCAGGATGGAGACGACGCCCCACGAGCATGCGCACACGCACGAACACGCACACACACAGCAGTGATGACGACACATTATTATAAAGCAACTCGAGATAAAACTCATTATCATTCTGCTGTAATTCTTCTATAATCGATCCAATCAATACTATCGATGTGCGCTGATTATCAGGGTGCATGTGACGTCACCGGGCGCTGAGCAGGTGTCTCGTGCGCACTAAAGCAGGAAGCAGCCTGATTAACATCCAGCATGTTTCCACATTGTTCCTGTTGAGATGAAATAAAGTGAAATGACAAAGTGTCAGTGATGATGATCAGTTTTCTTACCGTCTCCAGAGCAGCTCAGCAGACAGAGACACACGAGAGGAAGAAGCTCCATAGTTGTTGATGTCCTCTGAGGATTCACCTCACTGATGGAGGCTCTATGTGACGGAGCTTCACACACTCCTCAACACTCTGATGCTTCATCACACACTGCTTCTGTTCCTCAGCCTGTGAGGGCTGCAACACATCCGGTACACACCTTCACAATAAAAGCGTCATCACCACACATATTAACTGTGACTCATGAATTCTGCACTTTGTCTTCACACTCACATTAAAGCTGTGTATAAAAACACTTTCCAGCCTCAGATTCAGCTTCAGCTTCACTGTTAGTGTCTGACAGCTGCTTCTCTTCCTGATCAGCAGCAGTGAATCATCTCTGTGCAGCTCCTCCAATAAAACATCAGGACCAGACCCAATGAGAAGAAAATGAGCTCAATATTTAAAATATTTCAGTGAGAGAACTGCAATACATTTTTTGAAATATTTGGTTTTATGTCCCAGACAACCTCTGTTTAGTGTTCACGCCTTTTTAATACATACACGTGTTTTTAAATCCTTCTAATAGTGAAACCACAAGGAAATGTTTGAGTTTCTCGGAAAATAGCAGCTTTATCAAAACATGATATGAAACACAAACACACACAGGATCTTATTTCACTGAGGCTCATTTCTGCTTTTCATTTAAAAATACATACAAACACATTCAGACACGTTTTCATTGGATATCTGAGTCATGTGATCAGTGATGTGTTGCAGCAGGTGTGAGGAGAAAGAAAAGAGTGACTTCAGGTGAGAGTTGGAGCGTCTCATCATCACAACCCTCCTCTGTTGTCTTAATGCAGCCAAATGTGATCACAGAGGTTTGACTTCATGAAGACAGAGGCTGGTTTTAGGACAGTAGAGGGCGTCACAGTCATCAACATGGGAGCTGAAACAAACACATGACTTCTGGAGAAGATATCAGAGTTCAGGTAAAGATGATCAGCTGACACACCGTTTGTTTGCTCAGTAATGTGTGTGTGGCTCAGGTGTAGATGTCGGGCCTCCTGCTCTTTGTATCAGCTGCTGTCATTACAAAGTGCCCAAGTTAACAAAAAACTATGTTCAGATATGTAAATCTATTTATTTCACATTATACCAAAATCAACAACTTGAGCGTCTCTCAGTCAGAAACCACAGAGCCTCACTGTGACACACCTGTTACAGGTAGTGCTGCACTGAAGTAGACCACCATGATTCACATTCAACTGATTCTGATGAATCGATTTTATATTCAGTGATTTATATTTAAGTTCTAATAATGACGTCACAGAGACAAAAAGTCTGCATATCAAAATAAGAGCCTGCAGCTGGCAGTGAGTCTGCTTTCTTTACTTTCAGCAGTGAAGTGATTTACTCCCTGACAGAACATCATACATTTATTATTCTGTATTCAAAAACATTTTATTATTAAAAAATGTAAATTATCAGCAGACAACTATCATAAATATGTAGCATGTAATCAAACAGGTCAGCTGTCAGTTGTTGTTCCTTCATATTTATGACAGATTTATATCTGCAGCATCGATCTGATCAGAATCAAATCAGTCACAGGATGCTGCGTGAGTGACAGGTGCCCCGCCCCCTTTATGTGACATCACCACCATGACGTCATGATTTCTGGTCAGCAGACGAGTTCATGATCATGCAGCCCTGCGCAGCTGCTTGGTTGGCTACATCGTGATGCATGCTGGTTAAAATATGTCCACGATGACCTGGATGGTTTCTGCTCCGCATCAGATGTCACATGACCTTAAGTTATCGCGGGAGCGAGGCGGCTGCAGAGCAGCTGAGCAGTTGCTCTCCAGGTGCTGCGCGAGTCTAGACCCCACCTTCATGACGTCAGGACTTGACGTATATGACGTGTGTTTCGATGAATTTCCATATCCATAAGCGCCTCTTTTCTACTCAAACATCACATACTTTCAGATCAGTAGCAGCCGTGTGGCCGCAGCTGTGGGACAGTCAACATGAATAAACCTATAAAATCCTTCATGTTACACAACAACTCTGAAAGATGTCGTCAATAAACTGCTCAGTTCTGTCAGATTACTTGTGGTGATGATGGAGAAGTGGTTACCTGCTGCAGACAACACAGGTTCAACTCTACAGTTATCTGTACTGTCCACTCTTATGAGCCCTTTCTGTTCCCGTCACGTAGAGAGTCCAACTTCACAGCAGCGTTTGTGTCTCCGCCCTGCAGTCGCCAGCAGATGTCGCTGCTGCAGGAGGTCAGCTGGAGTTCAGCTTGAACACGCCCACTGAGTCTGCAGTCAGCTGAGGACAGGAACAATCCCTGTCAGCAGTTTGTACTCTGTGATTCACACACAGCTGTCTTTCTGTAATCAGATAATAAAGCTCATCAGAGATGAGCAGCTAAACTTTGATCTGTTGAAGTCTTCTGAAAGCAGACTTTGTTTGTCAGAGTGTTTCACCAGACAAAGAGATTCAGTCAGTTCTGTGTTTCAGCCTTCTTCCACCTCCATCATCCTGCTCTTGGGAGAGAGCAGGATGATGGAGGTGCAGCAGTCTCACTCCCTGCAGGTCACTGCAACACACTGATACACCCGAGTGTGTGACGGAGAGTATCGCAGGTCCTTCCTGCTGCTGTCAGACTGTTCAACCAGCACTGCTCCATACAGACCTCACCTGCACTCTGCACTGTGCAGTCACACTGTTAAAAACTCATTTCTGTTTTTACAGCTGGTAATTTAATAAACACCCATATTTGTATTATTTGTATTATTTGTATTATTTATGGACAACTGACTGCATAATATATGAGTCAGAAACAGAAATGCTTTCCAGCAGCTCCCATTCAAAGTCAAGAATATGCAGAAAAATAGTAATAATAATAATAATAATAATAATAATAATAAACTATATATATGCTGCATATTAATAATAGAAGTCTACTGCAATTTGTACTTTTTTTTACCATTAAATGTTGTTTTATGCATTATCATATTTTATATGTTCTGTCATGGACTGTGACTTCACTGCTGACAGAAAAGAGAGCAGCTCACTGCCAGTTGCAGCTTCTTATCTTGAGCTGCAGTCTTTGTTAATTTTTTGTCATGATTGTTATTATGAGTACTTAGATTATCAAATATCACAGTTACATGTCAGGATGTGGTTATTATGGACAGATTCAATATTTAACTGTCATGTATCATCACAGTAACAGCGTTACATACATTAGCAGCTGTAAACACATAAAAACATTATAAAACACATCATGTGGTCCCCTTTAAACGCTGGTGCAGGTGTATATTTTGGTAAATAACCGCCGGTTCCAAATAAATGCCGAGTCTAATTCATTTTAAAAAAACATCAAGGAAGAAGACGTGACCACTGACACTGCACGTTTGTCTTCTTCGCCTTTTTCACGTGTTGCGCCCAGAAGGATGCCAGAGAATTCACAGAGAAGCTGGAGAAGTTTGTGACATTTTCATCCTGGATTTTTGTGAGGAGGGAATTAAACGCCTGTCCCAAATAAACGCCCGGCTATTATTTGGTATTCTAACAATAAATGAATGATAAACAATAAATCTAACCCAGCAAGAGAGCCGGGACTTAAGGCAGAACAGCCAATCATCAGCCGGTCAGTCCCAAAGCCGGTGTCATGTTTGAAGCAGCAACAGGAGAGAAGGCAGCTGCAGCGAGAGCAGACTAGAGCGGCCGGAGAAACTGAGCGACTGTAGTGAGGCGTTTGTTCAAAACTGCCGATAAACGGCAGAAAAAGTGTGGGTGTTAAAACACACACATCCCCCACGGGTGCGACGCCCCTGCTCCTCACAGACTCAGGCCTTGTTACACACACATGAGGATTTCTTTACATTCAGCTGTGATCTCCATTCATGAAGCTGTCAGTGAGCTAAACTGTCTCTAGAAACCTGTTTTAAAGAGGATTTATCTGCTCTGTTGTCTCTTTGCTGTCCTGACAGCTGCTGGAAAATAGAGATCATCTCAGAATCACACCCAGAAATTAACATCACTTTTATTTCTTTGATCCCAGTTTGAACACAGAAACATCAGAAACAGTCACAACACACAGTTTGACAGTTTTCATGTTTTATTCAAACGTTTGTACAGAAATGATGAAGCGCTGCCTGAAATGACCTGAAACACGACAAGAGCATCATCAGCGAACAACAGAACCATCAGTGTGGAACTGGACCTGACAGACTGCTGAGCACCTTAAAACACAAACAAGAACCAACACAGGCTCCACCCAAATAATGCCAACAACACAAATGTCAAATGTAAAGTCACATTATATTCACAGTGACTGACAGCGTTAACAGCAGCTTCAGTTCAGTGAAGTCTGATGGTTTTAAAGCACATGTGGAGCTCAGTCAGGAGCTTTAAGCTCTACAAGCAGTCTGAGAAGATTTGGTAAATAGACGCATTTATACATCACTGCTGCCCTCATTCATCCATTCACTCACTCACTCACTCACTGATGGCAGTCAGCTACCATGCAAGGTGCTGGTCTGACCATCAGGAGCAGTTTGGGCTTCAGCCTGTTGCTCAAGGACACTTGGACATGTGGACGGGAGGAGCCGGGGATCCAACCAGCGACGTGTGATTAACTGACCAGCTGCTAGAGACGCATCAGATCATCAGAGTATAAAAATAAAAGAATAAAAGCAACATAGAACAGAGAGAAAGAGCTCGTCTTTGTCCTCAACAACATTAATAACACAGTCAAAGTTTGTTCGCTCCATCGTTTTTTCTCTTCAAGCTGCACAAGAGTGGAACTGAATCTCACCAAATATCAGAATTCATTTAATTCTCACTTCACAGAAGGATTCATTAATAATCAGTTCTGTCAGCATTAAAGGCCACCTGCTCTCTTCTGTTGTCACCTCGTTAACTTCAATCTGTCTGATAACATTAAACTACTTTAACAACTGCTGACACACAACGACCTTACAAGTGTTGCAAAAAATATTCGGAATAATGACAAACAAACACAAGATTTGGACCTCATACACTCAAATTTGAATATTACTGCTCCACCGGTCAAGTTCTAGTCTCGGCCAAATTACCAGGATAAATGTTGGTAATGTACGTTTCTGCAAACTATTTCTTGATGTTACAGATTATGAGGACATCTTATAAAAACAGCTGGTATCAACAAACAGCTTTAATTTATTTTATCTTGCTTTTATCTCATCTATCTGCCTCAACGCAACATTAACTTTGAACCTCAACCTGAAATTAACTTAGAAAACAAGCTTTAATTCTCAAACTGCCTGAAATAAAAGAAGAGCAGACAAAATGTCTTCACATCATCCAACATGGTGGAAACACACACAGCAGAAAACTTCATGGCACAAGCAGAGCTGGTTACTTTATGGATCAGGTTGTTTCAGTGGTTCTGTTGTTGTTGAATTCTGGTCAGCTTGGTCTGGTTTTTCACCATCGCTCTTCTTGTCTGCAGGAAGCAAAACAAAGTTACAGTGAAGAAAGTCTGACCGACTTTGATCGTCCTCTGAGTGTAAATACACAGAATGATTAATGTCAGAGAGATAAAACATCTGTCAAGACTCTGAACATGAGATACATAAAGATATATAAGACGTTAAACTTACCTTCCACACAACTGAGTGATGTAACATAGAAGGTAACACATAGGAAGGAAGATGAGAGCTCCTGAAGTAGCAATCACTCCAATGACCCACCCTGAAACAGATAAAAGTGAGAGTGAGAGTCAGAACCTGAGTGCAGATGATGAGCAGCAGATTGGACCTCACAGCCCACACAGAACCACTAAAGGTGAGTCTGCTCCTGAGATCTGAACTTGTTCCACATGAAAACTCCACTGGGATGAATGTGAGCAGGAACAGTGATGTTAGCTCTGATCTCAGGTCCAGTTTCCTCCTGCTGGGCTCCACAGCTCAGAGGCTGCTTCTGGTTCTGGTCCCAGCAGTGAAGAAACAAATGGACTTAGTTCCATTCATCACTTTGATCTGACAGTAAAAACACAGGATCATCTGATCAAATAGAAAACTTCTTCACAACACTTTTACTGACACTTTGACACTTTGACTCAAGTGGACTTTTACTTGGAACAGAGTATTTTTACTTTGTGTTTCTGCTTCTGTCACTTCAGTAAAGTATCCGAGTACTTCTTCCACCACTGACTACTGTCCACAAACATGAAGATTCAAATCACTGGGAGCTTCTTGGTGCTGGTCGGGTCCACAGTTATTGGGCCTGATGGCAGCAGATCAACACAGTCGCAGGTTTTATGAAGCGAGAGTCTGTTGAAGCTCCGACTGTTCAACATAAATATACTTTAACTCATTAATAAAAGAACAGAATCAATATTTAGAGATTCTTATAGACACATATAGACTGAGAGACAGTTTCACATCTCTCCACACAGAGTTTTAAATGATAGAATCAGAACAATTCTTCTGTCTCAGCTAACTAAAGCTCACTAAAGATCACAGCAGGATCCAGATTTGATTTGAAATGTTGAAGAGTTTGATCATTTATGTTGCTGTGAAACAGGTTCGCTCCTGATTTCTGAATCTGAATTCATCCTTCAGCATCAAATCCTTCAGCAGATCTCTGATCAGCTTCTGCTGCTTCAATAGTCACAATTACTACAATTATAACATGATCATTAATGTTGGAGACTTGTAGTTACAGCCTGAATACAATGGTGCTAATTACAAGTTTTAATGAGTGTCCAGTAGAAACTCAGTTCAAAGCTCCATGATCTCATATTATTACAGGAACTATCATTGTGTTTATTCACAGTTAAAGTTTGGTCCTAGTTTTCAGTGTGAGTTCAGTTTGTAGGTGAGAAATAAAAGAATGAAACCCTCAGTGAGTAAACTCTTCTCTTCCTGTCTGAGTGTGTCCATGTTGTCTGTTGTGTGATTCTTGTGTAACTGGGCTGCAGTTTGTGGTTGGGATGAATAAAGTCTCTGTGTAATCTCTCTAATGTAAACAGTTTGTTTCTATTTACATGAAATAATAAAGAAAATGTGTTATGAAATGTGAAACACAGGATCATTAACAGCTCGTCTCCTTCTGTAAACATAGTTTGGGTGTGGACACTTTAATAGGAACACCTGTCCAATCTAAAGTAGGCTGAGCAACATAAACAATATAAACTGTGATCATGATATGAGAATATATATTGTTTTAGATATTTGATATTCTCACATGGTGATATATCAAAACTGTTTCCTGGTTTTAAAGGCTCATTACAGTAAAGTGACGTCATGTTCTGAACTCACCGACTGTTTACTTGTTCTAATACTTTCTTTACCCACTGAGTCATTATATCCACATTAATGATGATTATTGATCACAAATCTCATCCTGTTAATGTTTTGTGAAAGTAACAACAGTCATTCATCAATATTGATATCACAGTGGGTCTATTCACATTATCCAGTTACATATCTTATATCAGGATGTGGCTTTAAAATATCATGTTATAATTTTAAGGTCGTACCTCGCAGCTTTAATCTGACTCTGTTCTGTAACTTCAATCATTTATAATTACAGCAATATTATATATTCTTATAAAACAGAACTCAACAGTACTGAAATCCAATCTCTGATGATTGATGAAACAATGTCATTATTTTTGTACACAAATGTTTCACTCAGTTTAAAATGTTTAAAATTATTTACATATTAAAATCACAACTAGGAAGAATCTCACTTTGGACATGCACAGACGTCACAGCAACAACCTGATGGCTGAGTGTCTCCTGTGTAGCTACACAGCGATAGTTGTCGGTCTTGGTCACAGTAATCTTGACAGTGATGTAAAAACGACCTTCTCTTTCTGAGATCTTTGTCTTCGCAGCAGGAAGAGTGTTGTTATCACTGTCCTTCCACTTTAATGTAGGACGAGGAACACCGTGAGCTTCACACTGCAGCAGAGACCAGAGGTTTCTATCTTCAAGTGTACTGATATATGGCTCTGGAGCTGTACCTGTGAACACATCATATAAACAATAGATTATAAAGAGACAGTTTCAGCATTATTAATGTCATATTGTGATTTTGTTCATCTACACTCTGCTTGTATACAGTTTACTGTGAAGAGAAAAACACAATAAAAGCCTCCAGCAGCATTTTATGGGACGATATTTCAAACATTTTAAACTTTCACAGTTTGAGGCAGAAGCGGTGAATTTGTTAAACTGTACTATAAAGATAGTTACATAATATAAAACATAGTTTTCAAAGGTGAACACACCTGATGTGTCACATGTTAGTGAGAAATACTTTATTTATGCTGCCTGACAGAAAAATTAACCATAAAGTTTGTTGATATTCTGCCAAGAGAAGGTTGTGACGAGTTAACTGGGTTTTTTTTTTTATTTTTATTAAACATACGAGTGTTTAATGTCAACGAGGGAAGACTGTGAAGGGATGGAGGATAGAAGATTTTGATTATGGTTTGCTAAAAAAACACTAAGATAAGTTGATAATGGTGAATTTCCATTATGTCTCTATAAAAGCAAGGAATAGTCTGTCTGTGCCTCAAATATCTCTGCGGATCAGGATCAGACTGATCTGAGACTTTCAACATGGCTGCTGCGTGGTTCAAGGGTGTGCAACGTCGGATTTGTTTGGACTACAATGATACCATGAATTAATTATTTCAGAAATGTTTTACAAATTCCGTGAGCATTGTCCACCGGAGCCAATCACTGCAGAGTGTAATGTAATGTAGTGTTTGGTGTGTAGTGGAGTCATTTTTTTGTGTTGTGAGTCAAAACAGACAGTGGAACAGACAGGAATGAGCTGAGGAGCCTGAGGCATTGCCTGCATTTAAATGTAAATAGTTACACAATAACGTTGTACATTTCAAAAACGTATGCACAAATTTAGCAAACAACAATTTATATTTGCATTATAACTAATGCAAATGGTTCATTAAACATATTTGAGGTTTTCACAGTAAAAATCTAACTTTTTCTACTCTGATTTTATGTTATTTTGTGATTTTAGGTCCATTGTATAAATACAGTGTGTCATAATTACCCCAAGTAAGGCAAGGTAAATCGTGTTTAAGGTGAAATATAATGGTATAATCAAAAGTAGTCAAAAACAACCAATTATATCCCTGACGTCCCACCTTCAAACACAGCCTCATTTGGCCATCCATGAAAAAGCTCCTTAAAGAGCAACTAAACCCCCAAACCACTTTTTTCTGCTGAAAACCAATGTATTTGGGTATAAAGTAGTGTTAGTTAGTGATTCTGGTCCAACTCTGTGACTGCCCTCTATGGGTTGAAACCCGGTTATTACAATCGAATTTTCCTATTGGCTGAGATGGAGGCAGATGACGTTTTGGAGGCAGCTTTCGTCACGGTCCACCACGGTTAGCTCCGCCCCCTCCTATAAAAACTAGCACCTGCTGATCTGGAATCTGTGGCGAGTAGGTTGGATTGAGAGAATTGCGAATAGAGAGGCATAGTGATTATTGAGTAGGTAGTGTAGTGTGGTGACGGTTAGGGGGGAGGGGGGAGGGGGCAATCGGAGAGTACTCCTGGAGCCCCGCCCATCATCAAGGCATTTTTTGAATTTCCAGCTTAGAGCACGTCATCCAAAACTGAGGGGTTTAGTTGCTCTTTAACCTCCCACTTTTCTATAGGAATACATGCTTGCTACGGGCAATGCACGAGTTGGGATAAATGTGAGTATAAACACCAGTGACATGAAAAGTTGTCTAGCTCAATAATGTACAGTCATATTGATTCTGATTTATTTTCTAAAATATCTGTGATGCTATAAATGTATTTTTATCTGAACAAAAAGTACAAGGAAATGTGATTAGTGTGTTTTAGAGACATTTAAAGAATTTTAAGCATATTTGAATGATTATAAGAACAATATTATGAATTTGAATAATTTTCTGGATAATACTGACAAACCTAGTTTATCATATTATCACACTAAAGGAGGAAACGAAAAGCAACATTGCAGCTTTTTCCTGATGGAGGCTGATGAAGGTCTTTGCACCAAAATATTATTAAAATCAGTTCTTGATTGAGGTCAACAGGAGTTTTTGTCCTGAGTTTGATGATGTCAGAGTTTATTGATGATGTCAGAGGATGACTCTGACATCATCACTGCTGCTGCAGAAAGAGCTTCTTTCAGCTTACAGATAAACTATTTGATCATTACTGAGATAAACAATAATAAAAGGAATATTGTGATGTTGGTACTCAGAAGGATTGTGACATAAAACATAAAGTTAAATTCATGAACCCAGAATGAACCTAAACTACATTAATAAAGTAGATGACATTATTCTTTTATGTCAGTAAAAAGATTTGAAATGGAGGATTTTTGGGAAATGCAGTGATTAATAATATTACTGTAACATATTGAACAATAACTTCTTCATGTAATTAGACAATCTGAATAAAAGTATTGGATTTAATAACACACAGTCTTCTTGGACTTAAAAGATGTTGTTGTATAACTATAATTGTTGCGGCTTCCTTGACAAACCTTTTGGCCGCTGAGAGTACGAGGTTGGGTCCTCAGGTTCGCAGATTTGTGACGCGCTAGGAGGCTATGTTAACAGATACGCTGAGATCCAAAGATGCCTTTGGTACATTTATTATGAACGAACAGTACAGAGGTATTACAGCGCAGCAAATATGGATACATGGAATAATGAAAACCAGCGGATTAAACAGATAAAAAAGTGATGAATGAATGAGTGGGTAGCGGTCAACAAAAATTACGGCTACTACCCAACCCTGTCTCTCTCATCATCTGTGTCACAGGTGAGTGCACACCTTTACACACGCACACACTTCCGCACATGCACACACCTACTCCCACGTGAACCTGAGAAGCCCAAGAAGACATTCACAGAGACATGTAGAGGTGGAGAGTGACGTCATCACAATCAGGACTCACCTGGGATGTTTTCACCTGTTCTGTCCTTTAAGACTGGATCTGAAAAGCAAAACAAACACATGTTAGATAGTTTTGAAACAGACAGGTAATACTGTGTAAAAGTCATATTTCATCTCCTACAGACGGCTGAAGCTTCATTGTACAGAGAGACATAATCTGCAGTGTGTCTCTGATATCAGCATGTTTGATATAGAGGTGGTCTCTCCAGATGTGGCTGCAGCTCTGTGGGCTCGAGGCCCTGCCAGATGTGGATTCTGACCACTGAACAAAAGTCCATCTGGGACTCTGGAACCAGTCGCAGCAGTAAATGAGCGACATCTTTAACTGTTTAATGAAAGCACTCACCAACAACAAGCTCAATGATGGATGTTTGACTCTGAAGAAGTGGAAAAATGCATCTGTAGTTCCCGCTGTCGGCCATCTTTGTATTTTGGATCTTTATGGAGGCGTTGCCGTTCTGCAGTTCATCTTCAAAAAATGAGACTCGACCTTTGAACTGCTCATCCTGACCTGTACGTCCGTTATTGTAATGAAGGCCTGCATCATACAGGAACACCTTCTTCTTCTCCTTCCGACTTTCATCTTTCTTCCAGTCAAAAGCCTTTCCCGAGAGGTTCCTTTTAGGGCTGATCAAACAGGGTAAAACTGCATCACTGTCTTGTTCCACGAGCACTCTGACAGCTGGAAGATAAAAACATGTTAGTCAGTATGTTAACATGCAGAGTCATCAGGAACAAAGTCAGATAACAACTTTACACGACAAAAACTCAAACACCTGTTTCCTCTAACAATCAATCAATCAACCAATCAATCAATCAACTTTATTTATAAAGCACTTTTCATACATGAGTATGTAGCACAAAGTGCTTTACACAGGAAACATAAAACAATAATAAAGAAAGCCCCTCCCTCCCACCCTCCGTACTATATACATGCACACATACGTACACACACACACACACACACACACACACACACACACACTCTTACTACAGGAAATAGGGAGACATGGCAAGGCACTGAGGATTGAGGAAACGCCACCTTTGGGGCCGTCCACACTGGGAGGAGTCGCAGGCTGTGCCACGGGGGGCAGCAGTGCCCAGGCCCCCCGACCCTGACAGACAACGACTGGCTGGGCCAAAGGGACCCAGGGACAGCACCCCCAGCAGCATCCCAGACACAGCTCCCAGTGTGGAGGACCCCCCTGAGGAAACTCTGGAGTTAACCCTTAAAAACTAAAAACATAAGATAGGATAAAAACCCTGACAAAAGATAATTAAATGAAGTGAACAGTTAAAAGGATAAAATGCATAAGATAATAATAACATGATAGTTTTGCTTGTGTCGAGCTTGTACTGACATATTTTCAGCATATTTAATCTTACAGTAAAGTTAATTATCAGTATCAGGGCCACATTATTGGTGAGCCGTCCCAGTGTGAACGGATAATCCGGAGGCGCGGAGCGAGGGCGTGTCGGTCTGACAGTCTGATAACTGCACAGGTCCTTCACTCAACTAAATACAGAGACATGTCCCACAGAGCAACGTTACAGGACCGAACAAAAGTAACGTAGTAACTGTAACTGTCTTTAGCAACTTATATGAGGAAAACAAATACCACAGCTGTATGTGGAGAACAGTGGCGGCTGGTGACTGAAAAAATTGGGGAGGACAGGACGAAAACCAGTCCACGGTGTCATGTTATTTTATACAAGTCAACTAATTAACCCTACTTTCTTATATTCAATGAAAATTAAGCAATAAAACAATGTTCTTTAAATAACATTTCATTAAAAAGCTAATATACAAGACAAAAAAAAAAAATAAATAAATAAAATTCTATCTCTATTTGGATTCGAACCCCGGTCACCTGACTAGCAGGCAACTGCGCTACCCCCTTTGCTATCTTAGCACGCAACGTAGGACCTTCACGACAGTGTCTTTGTTGCTGCTCTGTACGAAAGAAACGAAACTTCTCTCTGATTTCTCCTAACAGTTTTTTTTCTTTCAGAAATGTGCTTATATTTCCTTGAAACCGATTTCAATATCGCTGAAAACTCCATATTTCTTGTCCGAGCATGGCTGGCAGTGAAAGCTGAAAAATACATAGTAGTATTTTTTGTTTATGGTTGTATAAATGTGAGAATGAAATTTGGGAACTGTTATTGGACCAACCTGCTGTCAATCTTGTATTCTGGTTGCTGATTGGTAAGGGAGGACGTCCTCCCTTAGCGCGTCAAATTACGTATCTTAGCCAATCATAGATCAGCATGAAAAAATCCTGAATGCATTGAGTGAATGGAAGGAGATCCCTCCCACGGAGGACAGAAGCCCTCCGTCCTCCTCTAGCCCCCACCTTCCTGCTCCCTGCTCCTCTCACAGACTGCTCTGTCTCCTCCGTCTGCAGCTGTCGCTGTTCAACCGTTTTAAGTGGATTTTCTTCCAAAGAAGAAACTTTTTTTAATGATATAATATATATATAATATTTTATAAATGATACTGAGATTTGGTAATGATTTATTTCAACCAGTTACTCTTTCTTAAAAAAAAAATTTGATCTTCCTCTTGCCTCTCAAAAATAGAGGAGGACCAACCTCCTCTGCCTCTATGGACGAGCCTCCTCTGGTGGAGAAGCGTCTGTCCTCCTGTCTGTCCAACCGACTCTTCCTAACATAGCCTATCTGCTCAGAAAACAGCGTTTGTCACCGGCAAAGACTTTAACTCACCGAGTGTTTGACGAAAATAAATCACCGCGACCTTCAGCCCTCCTGACCGAGACTACAGGGAACTTTCCCCCAGAAAACAGCCTCCGTCCCCACGACTGACAGAGTCAGACAGCGGCCTGTTTACTGATGGTGATTATGTATAATTATGTCATTTAGCACAAAAAACTTCACTCCGTCACTTTCCAGGATGTTTGGTGGGTCAGGATCTCAATCACTACACGTTATAACAGCATCTATATGATTATAAACTGTCCGCGGGTTTAGATAGACAAGGGGAACACCTGGGGAACACCTGGGGAGACACCGACGTCATTAACTTGACGTGTCCCCCCCGCGCTGCATAACCCCTGTATATATACTTAGCAATTTTTTTAATCTTTCAAATTTGGCTCAGTGGTCAATGATACATGTTTCTATGGTGTGACAAACTCATAACACAATTTTTTTTTTTTGCCGCTTTACACGGTCTTTAAGGTTTAAAGTTCTAAATAATCCTTTAGCTCAGTGGGTAGAGCAGGCGTCCAATGTACAGAGGCTTTGTCGTCGCTGCAGCCACCCCAGGTTTGAGTCCTGGCCTGGGGCCCTTTGCTGCGTGTCACTCCCCCCAAAAATATATAGGCCTATGTACTAAAGTTATACATAATCAGGGACGTGGCCTCTTTGAGTGACAGGTACCCACAAGCTGACTGCTGGGCCTAACCTCCCGGCCTGACTGTAGTGTTGATGTCGGTATGCAAACATTAGATAAATAATTTTGCTTGCTGTCTGGTTTATTGCACAAACAGACAAGAGGAGAGGACGGACACGTGTTAGTGGGTCAGATCAATGAAAGACTGCAGACAGCAGCTGCAGCTGTTGAGCTGTGGAGGAGACAGCTGTGGGCAGAGCGCAGAGCTTCTGAAAGAAAAAAAACCCCTAGAGTTGGTTTTTTAAACTTTTTAGATAAAAGAAGTGGATTTATCTTCACTCTTGCTGCTAAAACGAGCTGCAAAATCCACCGTACTCTACTGTAACTCTCAACTATCTTCTTTGACCGCTGAATGGAGGGAAATGTACTTTATGAACATGTAGAATAGAAATGGAAAAAATAGAAGATACTGCAGGATAACAGAAAGAACCAGATTAACTGGTGAGTGCTGACATTTATCAGAGGCTAAACTGAACACACACACACACACACACCGACACACACACACACACACACCCACACCGACACACACACACACACACACACACACACCGACACACACACACACACACCCACACCGACACCACACACACACACACACACACACACACACACACACGCACACACACACACTAACACATTCACCGACACACATACACGCACACACACACTCGGTGCAGGTTGTTAATCTTATGGCTTATGTTTGAAAGTTTTCTGTCTGTTTGTGTAAATAAACGTGCAATCAAACTAAAGCATATAATGTGAGGCAAAATTTGCTTCGCTCTCTGTGTGAAGTCTAATCTGTGACTC
Organism: Sparus aurata; assembly: GCF_900880675.1. Taxonomy (NCBI): domain Eukaryota; kingdom Metazoa; phylum Chordata; class Actinopteri; order Spariformes; family Sparidae; genus Sparus; species Sparus aurata. The sequence continues at coordinate 4,484,772 of NC_044192.1, read as the reverse complement.
TGTGACCTCTGAGAACATACAGAACTCGACTGCTGCTGTTCAGGGGCCCGTAGGGGCCCCGAGGGCTGATGACCCTTAAACAACAGCAGTGTCATAAAGTTTAGAATGACATTACAAGATGTGATCTCCCTAAGGGGCCCCACCTGACTCATTTTACATGTACATTGAGGGCATTTAGCAGATGCTTTTGTCCAAAGTGACTAACAATAAGTCCATTTGTCACAAGCAAGAAACCACAACATGTCACCATCAATAGAATAAAAAAGAAAACATAGAAACAGTTTTCAAGCCCCCATCTGAGCATAGTTGCTGCTATTTATCAAGGATACTTTAAGTGCTCCACCTACTCCTGATTCAGGCGTGTTCTTGATGGCATTATAAACAACCCTAATGACAACAAAGTGAAGAATAATGAAGAGGAGTGAAATGACAAAGTGTCAGTGATGATGATCAGTTTTCTTACCGTCTCCAGAGCAGCTCAGCAGACAGAGACACACGAGAGGAAGAAGCTCCATAGTTGTTGATGTCCTCTGAGGATTCACCTCACTGATGGAGGCTCTATGTGACGGAGCTTCACACACTCCTCAACACTCTGACGGAGGCTCTATATAAATGAGCTCCACAGGAAACCTGAACAACCTGATTGGTTCATCACAAACTTTTGAGGTTTCTCAGCCAGCGAGCAGTGAGGGCTGCAGCACATCCTGTATGAATATTTCAGAACTGACAACTTCCATGTTTCCACGCTGCTTTACAACACCTCAAACTGTCTTTATTTCATCGGTTAGATTGAGAGATTCCTCGTGGCAGAAGTTAATACTGTGTGTTTAAACTCAGTTGAACACATTAGTAACTGGAGTTGATGGAGAGGACCTGAGCTCATTTCACAGGAGTGTCAGAGTATCAGACACAAATTGTTGGTAAACCCAACAGTCAGAAAACCTGCTATGTGCCCTGCATGGGGTTAACGTTGGTTACCTCTGCCCACACTGCCCTCAGTTACCACACAGCTTCCCACAGTTGGTGAGCATGAACATGTTGGAACCACTGAGCAGCATTCAGGAGAATAATTACAATATAATAGATCGTTTTCTATTAAGTGGGGCTGTTAAGCTCTTAAAATATGGACAATCTTGCTTTTTGTGAAAAAAGCATGAAACTTTCAGGGTTTGTTCTTGATGACCTAAGCTTTAATTTAAGATGTGGAGGCATCCTCAGTTTGACCTCTGAGGTCAACTAGAGGTCACTGACTTCTGTAATATGTCATTTTCATGCACAAAATTGTAAATAGCCTATGTGTATCTTAGGATCTAAATGTGATAAAAATGTAAACCAACTATGTATTTCCAAGCTTCTGGGCATGAGAAACTCATTTATGCCATTGATAGCACTCTAAGAGGTCGACATCATTAAGTGCAGTGAAGGTTACTCAGAATGTGAGTGGCTTAAATACAAGACACTATAGGTTAATAGGGTAAAAAAGAATTAAATGATAGATATCACCATGAAACTTTCTCAGCTGATTACTCATGTTAAGCTAAGAAAAAAATGTATCAGTGAGATCAATGACCTCTAGTTGACCTCAGGGGTCAAACTGAGGATGCCTCCACATCTTAAATCAAAGCTTAGGTCATCAAGAACAAACCCTGAAAGTTTCATGCTTCTTTCACAAAAAGCAAGATTATTGAGCTTAACAGCTCCACTAATTTCTCACAGATGTATTACATTTACATTTTTTACATTTTAGGGCATTTAGCAGACGTATCTGTCCAAAGTGACTTACAAATTCTTTCACATTCACACACTGATGGCAGAAGCTGCTATGCAATGTGCCAACTGCTCATCAGGATCAAATTGGGGTTCAGTGTCTTGCTCAAGGACACTTCAACATGCAGGTATTTGAACCAGTGACCTTCTGATTACTAAATGACCCACTTTACCTCTACAGCCGTTTCACCGTTGAACCAGAAATATTTCGTCTTGTACAGTATTTAATTTAATATCGGACAAAATAACTGCAAATGATTACATTCTGTTTTATTGGTGTTTTAACTGTATGTTGACAGAGGTGCACACACCTGACTGAGAGCAATACATGTTTATATGTAAACAAAAGAAGTGAAGTGTTAAATCTAAATGTGAAAGGGGACACATTCAGATTTAATATGGAACTTTATATATATATTTTTTTACATACAAACCTATTTCTAGCAATTTGTGTCTCCAATGTGAGGTAAACAAGCTATATGTATATATATATATATATATATATATATGTATATATATATATATATATATATATATATATATATATATATATATATATATATATATATATATATATATATATATATTAGAATATATCAGTGAGAAAACGGCAATCAGTTTATTTACATTTGGTTTAACCTCCGTCTGTTGGAACAAAACATAAAAGTTTCTTGAGCTCATGTGTTAACCACAGATGCTGTTTGACCAGAAGTGGAAAACAGCAGCCTTCGCAAAAGAGGAAATGATACGTGACAAACTCATCGTACACATTTGAATGACAGGAAGCTTGAAATCCATTTTCTCAGTAACAACTTAACCATAAATATTCTAACTCATCACACTGTGTAAAAACCTGAATAAAACCAGAGTGAGGTCATTTACAATCAACCTGTTCACTGACAACAGTTTATGAAGTGTTCCTGAGAACATGTTCTAACATCCTTTATACAGTCATGTGTGTGTCATGTGTTTCACAGTTGTACCTGCTCCAACCTGACCTGTGACTGACTGAGCCTTCATCACACCATCACCTGTTACCAGTGAACCTGCTCACCTGTGGAGTCTTTTGTTGCCACTATCCCAAACTAGTTTGAAGCGTGTTGATGCCATCAGAATCACAAGAAGCTCAGAAATCAACATAGTTTATTAGTTTGAACCTGAAATATCTCATCTGTGAACAGTATTTAATTAAATATAGGAAAAGATAAAAGCAAATCCAACTTTTGCTGAAGGTTCTCAGTCATCCAGGTTACAGTAACTCTAAATGCTGAATCGTAGACAACTGGACATGTTTCAGTTTCCTGAAGACGTTTAGAGGCTTCTTCAGTTCTAACTAACTGGAGAGGAGTCAACAGTCAGTCTGTCGTTGTTCTGTGGTGGGTTTTTGTGTTTTGGTGTTTTGCTTCCTGTTGTGCTTGCAGAGATGCACTGAGAGGCTGATTGCTCACTACTTTCTGCCTCACTGTCCACTTCTGGGTTCAACTATTTACAACAAAGTGTAACATCATCAGGCTCTTAAACTCTGTGTGGGAGTCGAGTGTCCTTACAGAGTCATCAGGACCACTTGTGGGTCGTTGATCCAACTGACCTTCATGTGTGTTACTAAGGCCAGGTGAGCCCAGGTGAGAGAACTCAGTACAGCATTGTA